>NC_056746.1:171406272-171706272 GCF_019279795.1 Protopterus annectens | reverse complement strand
CACAAAGAAAAGTTTAAATATATTTATAATACATTAGAAAAGAACATGAAAATACTAAATAGCTATTTACAATAAACACCAGAGTTTCACTCACAGGAAATATTAAAAATAACCCAGGTGGACAGGTTCACACAGTCATGGAAAAGCAATCCTTAACTATTCTCACTATATTTTCCTGACTGAGCTAGAGAATTACTGTTCCTACTTACTTAATAGACCAAGCCAAGATGAAGTAGGTCAGGGATTCTTCTATGTCAGGTTCCAAGAAACAGACTGCCCTGAGACTTCTGTCTCAACTAATATTAAAACATTATTTCTGCACAGAACGGCATCACATACATCTGGTCATCTGACTTCTGGTTTCCATGCAATTCCCCATTGCTAGAAACTGCCAGGATTTAGCACCTACATGTCAATAATACACACACAAGAGCATTGCTGAGATCTGGTGCAGCTTCTGGGAGTCATAAAACAATTAAAACTTCTTCTCCCCCTACAGAGACTAACAAACCATGCATCTTATAGACATTGCATCTCTGACTTCATTCAAAATTGTGAGATAACATCTTTATGGCCTAGGCCCAGTCATTTAATTTCTTACTATTTTCCAAAGTTAGCTGGAGTTGAACTTAACCTCTTCTCTTCCAGTATTCTCTGTTAACACACACACACACACACACACACATATATATATATATATATATATATATATATATATATATATATATATATATATATATATATATCATTCAGTTACAATACAGTCATTTTTAACACAAGCAACTTTACAAATCTATTTTCAACACAAACATCTGTACAAATCAGTTTGATATTCAAATAACATAATTCTTTAGTAAATTCCAGCTTGATATGCTGACACACGTTACACATCCACTGCCCTACATCTCCTGGCAGAGCTGGCAATATCTCACATTGTCACAATAACCATAAATTAAACCTAGACAAATTCATAGTAATTCCTCTAACATTTATAAGGATTTCATATAATTTCCTTTTCCTACCCAGATTAACATTTCCTTAATGACTTAAAATGATCAGAAGTTAATTATTAGTGAAACCTGAGAGTTTTCTTTTTCTCAAACCTATATGAGATTCACAGCCTTAATCACTAATTTATAAAAATGAGACAAATTAAAATTCAGTCAGCTTTTACCTTAAAAAATAATATTCTCTCAAATTGTTTTATTTTAGCAATAATGCAATGTTATGTACTATAGATTTCTTTCAAAATGTATTGAGCTCTTTTCATTGTTTTTTTTTTGGGAAGGCAACTCTTCCAAGCCAAGTTATAAACTTGTAGATCCTAATTTAAAGGGAACTAAAATCCCTTATATTAAACTATATCATGTAACTTCTCATTTAATTAAATTATTCACATTGTTGGGCCATTTTGTTGTCTTTATCCAATAAGGAACCTTTATTGGTTTCTGCATTAACGTCTAGTATTCTATAGAGAAGTATTACTCTGTTGGATCTTCTTAATAGTTTGAATCCTACATTTTGTTAACCATTTATGGGTGTTAGATATTTAATAGGTGACTCATATGCACTAATTTCACATATAGGGATTATATTTAGATTTGATGTTTTCCGCACGTGATGGGTAATCAAAATATTATTATTATTGGTGCTCAACTAGTTATACTAAGCGAGTTCTTGATGATAAAGAATAGGTTACTCTCTCACAAGTTACATAAAGATAAGAGGATAGCTTTACTCTCAGAACTGGATCACATGTGGCTCTAAAACCACATTCCTTTTTGAGGTTAATTAATATAATGAATAGCAATAGCAAATCATCTCCCAAGTATTATACATAGATAACACAACAAACATTTCTTTGTATGTTTATAGCTGTTCAAATCCTATCTTTCATTAATAATTTATTCATTAATCTATGTATATGCTCCCCTCCTCACTCTTCGGTATATTTGAATGACCAAATGAAAATTTGCCTGGCCTATGTTTAGGTCCCAGGTATATAATACACTCCTTACAACCAGTTTTTACATCACTGCAGTTTATGACATTTCATATTTTATGCTATGCACATTTTAAAGTGGCAATCCTTTTTGTCCAAAAAGTTTAGCTGATCAGTACATTTGTTTTCAGAATATCATAATTTTTTTGTTCTGCTTTTAAAAATGATTGTATATTACATACAGACTAGAGCTGGTCTAATTGGATGTTAAATGCACTGATTTCAAATGGGGATGCAATCTAATTTACTTATGTTTTTCCTTACTGATTGGATTAAGCTTTTTATGACAAAATATTGGCTTAACAAAGCCCTTAATGCATTAAAAACACACAAAAATCATATAAGTCTCATAAGCCTGGAAATTACTCAGAAAATTTGGAAACTCAATAAGACACATCCAGATATTTGGAGTAATCTAAAGATTGCGTGCTTATTAGAGGATTAGTCCTGATTACAATGAACCTTAATTTCAAGACATATGTTGCCTTACAGTGTCAGTGTTCATATTTATAGATCGATATTATCTACATCATAGTCTGTTTTCTTTTCTTTTTTTTTTTTTTAATTGTGGCTTTTTTTCATTTTTTTAGTTTGTCTTCCACGTATAACTGAATTTTCTTGGTTTCTTGGTTTTGTTGTTGTAAATTAGCTTGGAATAATTATTCCCTCACTTGTCTGTACCTTTATATTAACTACAAGTTTTTTTAGGTGAAAAATATTTCAACAAATTATACCTGTTCAAAAAGTGGCTTACTTTTCAAGAGTGTTTATCAATACACTGCACTTTATAAAGAACATACATCTACCCAACTGTATGATCCACGTTTTAACAGAATAGGCTGCTTAGGGATGAAATTTTATTTTAGACCTTAACTGGGCACTTAGAATTACTTCTGCTTTCCACAAATCTACTTTTCAAATGAATCTCTTGTGTAGTAAAATCTTTGGTACAATTGTAGTTCAGCCTTGATGTGAGCACCAGAAAACAAAAAGATGAATGTAAGCAGACTGTTTAATTATATATTACTAGTGTTAGAAATGGAATGTAGGCAGACTGTTTAATTATGTGTTACTAGTGTTAGAAATGGAAATCGTGACAAATCATTACATCTGTTTTACTTTTAAAAGTATGTCATACATTAAAGCAAACTACAGCAATCTCCTACATATGATTTGGTGTTATCTTAATAACAAAAATTAGCATGAATAAATATTCATTAATGTTTTATTTCACTTATGAATGCATTTATATCTTTTGAAATGAAATATTAATTTATCCTAAGGCATACCTACACAGTGTATTGAATGTTAGCATTAACCATTTCAAAAACATGCGTCTGGAGCAGTTCTCCCTGGGCCTCCATTGAAAATTGGCTTCATTCCAAGTCGGACTTTCCCTGTAAACAAATGTTAAATAAATAAATAAAAATAAATCCAAGTATAATAGGTATAAATGCCTGGATAATTTTTTGTATTAATATTTCAGTAAACTTTTTCTAAGTTTGGTTTCATTATGCTAATAAAATATGCATATATTGAAACAGCTTAATTTGTTTATAAATTCTAAAAAGAAGTATATATGCAATTGATTGCTGTACAAGATATGCAGGCTTGGATGCTGTGTGCACTGTCCAATACAGTAGTGATTTTACATGGGTAAAACTATAAAGGTACTTGAGAAACTAGAAGGACAGTGTTATAAAAAAAATCAAATTGCCTGAAAACTGTAGATAACTGGCTATGTTAGTTTGAGTCGGGCTGTTAAATTATTTTACATTTTGGGGTATTCAATATATTAATGGGATTCTGAAGATGAAGTAGACATGAATAACAAGCTTCTTTGTGTGTCATTTTGGCTATCTGAATTAAGTTTATATTATTTACCCAAACTGAATAAGTTTGGCATTAAGACCATGCTTAAAAACAGAATAAATGGATTCAGATTTTTTTCATAATTTTAATTTGAAAAAGCTGTTATTATTAATCACTTGACTTTGGCCATCGATCAGCAGACATATATGTCTGCTGGGTCTATATTATAAAGTCGAAGCTTTAGGTAATTGAATACCTAAAGCTCAACACCTAAACTGCAAAAGCTGTAAACATAGACTAGACACTTCCACAAATTCTTTTGTAGGGAAAGAATTCGCTTGGCTGGAGAGAAAAAAATTTTCACACCCTAATCAAGTGGGGGGCTTCTCCCCCCACACCCCCATGTGGGGGCTGTGCCCCTTACACCCCCCAACTAAGTATACCAACTCCAAGATCACTCTACAGTGGAGAAAAGGGCAGATTCCTTATAACGGCCAAGCAAATTCTTTCCCTGCGAAAGAACTTCCGATCACCTAATATAGACCCTGTCTGCTCAGGCCATGCATTATCAGTACTTGACTTAAAGTTTTATGATGCCTTTCCTGCAAACATCAGCAACAGTTAGATGGCTGCAGATCTTAGAAAGAAACTAATATTGTAATAAAATAAAGAGAAACTTGCTATTGCTTTTCCAATCCCTGATTTTCAATCTTAACAACCATAGCAGGGATACATTCCCTGACAGTTGTACTCTTTGGTATAACAAATGAAATATAAATGCAATAAAGAGGATAGAAAGTGGCAAACAGAAGCTATGATGTTTTCCTTACTTCAGTGTTTTTATAGTCTGTAATGTCATATTCTTTATCAATATTTCCTATTAGATATCTTTTTTAAATGATGATAGTGACTGACAATATACAGTAATGCACATTTGCTGTTGAAGTTGTGTATTTCATAAGTCCTGTATTTCCAGTTTATTTATCTTTTCCATTTCCCTGTTGTACTGTTATTCTTCCAGATGGGTTGTGAAAGAGCTCCTTTAGGATCAATCTGCTTTTACAAATACTAAAAAATTGATAAACTGTTAGGATCATTCATTCTCCAATACCCATTTTATCCCCTTCCCATTTAAAAGACAGGGAAGTATCAAAGCCTGTAATAGCCATAAACATCAGAACACCTTAAATGTTATGTTATTTTATTCAGTATTTTCTTAATTGTTCTCATATATAATGAAGTCATATATAAGAGAAGTGGAAGTGATCTGGGCCCAGGCCCAGATGCAGTACCTAACTTCTGGTTAAAAGTATTAACATCTTTGCACGAAGATTTAGCCATGAGTAAGAACTCTTTATATGCACACCCAGGACAGACACCTACCTGGCTAACAACAGGAAAAACAGTGCTCCTACTTAAGAGTGGACCTGCAAGCTACCCTAATAATTATAAACCAATAACTTGCCTTCCAATGATGTATAAACTAGACACAAGAATTGATGCCAACAGAGCTTATAGTCATTTAGAAGAAAACTCAATTATGGCAGTAGAATAAAAGGGCAATAAGAGAAAGTCATATGGAACAAAGGATCATTTGTTGTTAAATAAAGTCATAGTGGAGAACTGTAAAAGGGGAAGAATCTAAGTATGGTATGGGTTGACTACAAAAAAGCATTTGATAGTATCCCTCATTCATGGATAAAAGAATGCTTAAAAATGTATAAGATACACCCCACAATGATCGACTACATTACAGTGCCCATGAAACAGTGGCAGACCACTTTGCAATTAAGACATGATAAAGAATAAATTGTTATCCCAGGGATAAAAATTCAAAGGGGGATATTCCAGGGTGACTTTCTGTCACTGTTACTATTCTGCCTTGCCCTTAATCCGCTAAGCTGTTTACTCAACATCTTAGGCCATAGTTATAATCTGGCTCCTAGAAAACAACAAAATATAAAGACTTCTCACCTTCTCTTTGTCAGTGATTTAAAATTGTATAGCTCATCAGATGAGGAACTGAAATCACAACTGCAAGTTGTCAAAACATTTTCAGATGATATAAGAATGTCATTTGGTCCTGATAAATGTGCAAAAGCAACTTTTAAAGCAGGAAAACATCAGTTTGGGACAAGAATGTGATATAAAAGAACTTGAGCAAGAAGGAGTGTATAAATATTTGGGAACTGATGAAGGGTCAACAATAAAACAAGAACAAATGCCAAAAAACATAGTAAGGAATACTTCAGAAGACATAAATTAATCCTGAAAACAGCACTGACATCAAGGAATAACATCCAAGTTATAAACCAATTGCTCTTCCTGTCCTAACTTACAGTTTTGGAGTGATTGACTGGCCCCAAAACATGTTGGATAGGTTAGATAGGAAAACAAGAAGGATACTTCATGCTCACTAAATGATTTATAAAAATCAGTGTATACTAAGATTATATATTCCCCGTTCCGAAGGAGGGATGGGCCTCCTTGAAATTGATTACATGTATAGATCTGCAATCATGGGACTCCACACATATCTGGTGACCTCGAAAAGACCCAAATGTAGTGAAAGTTTTGAAATATGAGGAGAATAAATCTAAGATGACTTCTCTGCTTAATCTAGCAGAAGCTTATATGCGTCAAGCAGGAATGGAAATCAAACCAGAAGTAGATAAAAATCAGGCAGCAACTGAATGTGCCAAAAAACAAAAGAAAGAATATAAGGTGAAGGATCAGATGAAAAGGCAAGAAATGTGGAAAAAGCATAAATATATTTGCAAGTATAGAAAACTTCTGGAAGGACCTCATGTTGATCAGGAACAAACACAGGAATGGTTAAGGATAGGCAAATTCAAACCAAGAGATGAAAGGTTAATATTGGTGGTCCAATACAGTGGGCTGCATACACATTGGTTTATAAAATCCATTGAACATGTGGGAGAAACAGACAAATGTAGGTTTTGTAAAACCTAATTGGAAACAGTTGCACACCTCATTGCTGGTTGTGACATACTAATGGCAGAAGGGCTGTATACTGAAAGCCATAATAATGTGGCGAGACTGTTGCACTGGGGATTGTGCAAACATTATGGCACTGAAGTGGACAAAAAATACTGTAAATATGAGCCACAAAGTATCATAGAAAATGAAGAAGTCTACATCACATGGGATCATCCATTACCAACAGTTCAAAAGATACATGCTAGAAAACCTGATATAGTGGACCAAGAAAAGAAGACAAGAGTAGCATTGATCATTGAAATTGCCACACCCAGTGACTACAGTGTCTTCCATACATAGAGACACAAAGTCATAAAATATCAGGATCTGCAGGCAGAAACAAGAGCAGTGTGGAAGAAATATACTCATACAGTTCCAATAGTATTAGGAGCAATGGGTCTTACAAAAAATAATTTACAATCGTATTTAGATATGTTACCAATACATGTAACTCCATACGAACTGCAGAAGGAGTCATTACTGGGCACATTGAGGGTGCTGCGAAGAGCACTACTGGCTGACATCAAATAATGAAACAATACTAATTTCATGAACTTTAATCGTACTTTGACTTAGGAATGGGGTCTATTCCCGTCATGGTATTAGAAACCCAAAAGACTTGGAGAAATTTTAAAAAAATTAAGTGGTGAGAGAGTTTTTTTAATATTCTTTGTTATTTTACTAGCTATCCTGATATTACTGTTAAAACACGGCCATTAATTTCAAATGTATTTTTTGTGAAGATACATTGTATGCACTTAATTAACAGATCCATAGACTGAAAAACAAGTCTGTAAAAAATGTGTAGTTCAAAACATATCAGTGATGGTCTTCAGCTCTCAAAATGGAAGGATGGGAGGGGGAGTCTGAACTTGATAACCAAGCACTCAGGAAAATGTGCATTAGGTGCATGGAAAGCTTCAAAGGGAATAGTAGAGAGGCATATGGTTATATCTGAACTACAACTAAGTGTCTATAGACAATGAAAGGGCTAAAATCAATAACAGTTAGAGGCAAAATAGTGTATGATTTGGAAGCCACCAGTATGACAATAGCTTAAAGGGTGAAGGTAATAAATCAGATAAATTCTGTGTAGGTAGGAACCATTCAAAAGTCAAAGTGGTCAAAGTGGTCAAAATACAGAATCGTACCTTTAATATTATTAAATCTTATCTAATTTTGCTCACAGTAAGTTACTCAGAAATGGATTTTTGCAAGCTTTGTTACATAGTTGATGGGCTGTTGTGGCATCGCATGTGACATACAAGTACAAAAACTAAAGAGACCAAAAGCTAAAAAGTGAAATTAATGTATTTAAACAGCTCATGGTGGAAAACTGTACTACGTTAAACAGTTCAAGGTGGTCAGATTGCATTACTTTAAGAAGATTACAGCTATATCACAGGTATATTTAACACAGATGTATACAGATCACTATGAAAGCAAAGACTGTGACAAATGTAGTCCAGGGGTGCAGACTGATTTTTAAAGCTGTTTCTAGGTATTCTGGTTTTGATTGCATTCATGTCCATTTCAGATAGAAACAAGACAGTAAGCAGATATGTTAAGAGGAATATTAATCAATCCTCCGCATACAAGCTATCTCCATGCAACAGTATGTATTTTATGGCCCTGTGACTGGCTGCTGGCCTCTAAATTCCCTTCTCTACAAGGCCTGCTGATGTCATCCATCTTAAGAGCACTGGCTGAGAATCTGATAACAGATAAATTCTGTGGCACATGTAATAAGTACTGCAAGCTGTAGTATGTAACAGTAGATAGGTAGGGGTTCTAATCTCACATCATCCAACGTGTGTGTGTGTGTGTGTGTGTGTGTGTGTGTGTGTGTGTGTGTGTGTGTGTGTGTGTGTGTGTGTGTGTGCATATATCCTCATGAGGCACTATAGACATGACCATCTGGCTTATTTCTGTGCAATGGTTATGCATTTTAAGGCCCTGTGACTAGCTGCTGGCCTCAACATTGGCCTCCTTTACAAGGCCTGCTACTGTCATGCACCATAAGAGCACTGGCTGACAATTGAGTATCAGCTAAACTCTGTGGCACATGCAATAAGTCCTGCAAGCTGTAATGTGTAATGGTAGATAGGTAGGGAATCTAATCTCACATCATCCAACTTCTGTATTTATGTACATATATCCCCTTGTGGCACTACAAGCATGGCCATCTGGCTTATGTATGTGTAATTGTTATGCATTTTATGGTCCTGTGAACTGCTCAGACTCCTGGGACAAAAATACACAGGTCCATGACACACCTGTCATTCTGTAACACTACTGCCAGTGTACAATCAGGCAACAAAGATATACAATGTTTAATGTGTAGTCATGCCACATGCCAGGATACACTACTTGTCATGGCCCAAAACAATTGCCATGACAAAACACTATTGCACTACAAAAATACATGTAAAGTAATATAGTCACCCTGTGCATCAGACGCATATTTGCAGGTCCCTGCATTGATGGGATTTAGGGCAAGGGTGTGACACAGGTATCATCACATCCACAGGGTGTGGTGTGGGGGTGCCAGAGGCCTAGGCTGTGCCAAACACTTGACAACAGGTGTGTGAGTCAGGAAGGGGTGCTGGTTAGATAGGCTATGGAGAGTTGCCATGTGTGTCTGTTGCTGACCTGCATGTGACAGTGGTGTGTGCATGTACACAGTCAAGTCCAGTGCTATCCCTACATCTATGTATGGTGGAAAATAACAAGGAAGTATGTACACGACCTGGGTACACTCCAAAAATAATTTATTCATGAATTTGTAAGCACTTTCGTACAGGATAGTACCTGTACTTCCTCAGACAACACAAGATAATACTGAATGCAAGACCCTATATACACTCTCCCAAAATGCAAATCTAATGAGCTCTATCACATCTTCAATTAAGCATTAATTACATTAAACAAAAGACCTGGCTTGGAATAGTATTGGAAAATCATTAGAAAATACATTTGACAATACATTAGAAGTATATTAAGAAATAGCAGCCAATAGCACCTGAAAAATATGTTAAGTAACACTTAGAATGCTGAAAAATGAATAAGTATTAATAAATTAGATAAAAATTGGAGAAAAATGGCAATGAATGAAAATAACAGTGACAAAAGATGAAAAGTGTAATGAAAGACAAAGGACTGAATTAACATAAATATATATATATATATATATATATATATATATATATATATATATATATATATATACACAAGAGCCTGTTTAGAAGTGAATAAATATGTTAAAAGCATTCTTATAAATCATTAAGATGTTAAAATTCATCTATTTAGATATACATATATTGTCTTTTTCTTCTTTCGGCTGCTCCCATTTGGGTTGCCACAACGGATCATCTGTTTCCATTTCTTCCTGTCCTCTGGATCTGGCTCTGTCATACCAACCACCTGCATGTCCTCTGTCACCACATCCTTAAACCTTATCTCAGCCTTCCCCTTTTCTTGTTACTTTGCAGATTCATCCTTAGCATCTTTTTCCCAATATACTCTGCATCCCTCCTCAGCACATGTCCAAACCAACGTCATCTTGCCTCTCTGGCTTTGTCTCCAAACCTTCCAACCTGGGCTGACCCTCTAATATACTTATTCCTAATCATGTCCATCCTTGTCACACCCTGTGCAAATCTTAACATCTTTAACTCTGCCACATTCAGCTGTGACTCCTGTATTTTTGTTGTGCCACTCTCTCCAACCTATATAACATAGCTGTTCTCACTCCCTACTTGTAGACCTTCCCTTTCACTCTTACTGGTACTCGTCTGTCACAAATTACTCCTGACACTCTTCTCCACCTACTCCATCCCGCCTGTACTCTCTTCTTCACCTCTCTTCCACACTCACCATTATTCTAAACTGTTGATCCTAAGTATTTAAACTCATCCACCTTCACCACCTCTACTCCCTGCATCCTTACCATCCCTCTATCCTCCCTCTCATTCACGCACATATATTCTGTCTTAGTCCTGCTGACCTTCATTCCTCTTCTGTCTAGAGCATATCTCCACCCCTCCAGGGTCTCCTCCACATGTTCCTTACTCTCACTACAGATCACAATGTCATCTGCAAACAACATAGTCCACGGGGACTCCTGTATGATCTCATCTGTCAACCTGTCCATCACCACTGCAAATAAGAAAGGGCTCAGAGCTAATCCTTGATGTAATCCCACCTCCACCTTAAATGCATCCGTCACTTCTACCGCAGACCTCACCGCTGTCACACTACCCTCGTACATATCCTGTACCACTCTTACATACTTCTCTGACACTCCCGACTTCCTCATACAATACCACAACTCCTCTCTAGGCACCCTGTCATATGCTTTCTCTAAGTCCACAAAGACACAATAGCCAGATAGCCAGCTGTTAGTCCAGAAAGGTATCAGTGATGATGATCTGTATTTAATACAAGAAATTTAAGATCTAATTCTCACAAATAATTTCTTCTTGTTTGAAAATTCTTATTATCTGCTGACCAAGGGAGTTGCTATGGGGTCACTGTGTGGGACCAGTTTCTCTAATTTAGTCATGGTGCATTGGGAAAAGGAATATATTTTCAAGAACATTCCTTTCCAAGAATATATTCATTACTACACACATTACCTTGATGATATTTTTATCATTTTCAAGGGTAACATATCTATTTTTACTGAATTTATGACTTTCATTAATACCACTACAGACTTTCTCAAATTCATTATTGAGTTCCACAGGGAAACTATATCCTACTTGGATATCAGTTTGAGTAAAGATAATGTCAGGCAATGTTACGTGGCCACTATCTTTAGAAAATAAATGTATTCTAATTCCTTTATGCATTATACTAGCTTCCACCCTGACCACCAGAAGAAGTCAGTGGTCAAAGGACAGCTAGTTAGAGCAGCCAGAATGGTATCCAAGTATCATGACTTTTTAAATGAATGTCAGTTCCTAAAAAGATGTTTCTCAAGCGTGGTTACCCACAGGCCCTATTAGAGTATATCATAAAGGAAGTCACATCTAAGAGATCAACAGGGTTTTATAAAGCCATTTTAAATGATTCCTTACTTGTGAATGGGAATGATCACAGCTCTCTTAGTGTACATAATCATAGACTCACTATGAATTCCTCCTTAGATCCATTTAAGGATTTTCCTATCACATTTGTGACCCCGTTTTGTAATGAAGCATACATAATTAAATGTATAATACACAAGAATTGGGACTTGATAGTGGCTGACACAAACTTAGGAGGTAATTTACCAAGTAAACCTAGAATTATATTTAAGAGGGATATTAATCTGAAAGCCATGTTGGAGCAGAAGAGAATGGACAATACTAGGATTAAAGGAATGTTCAAATGTGAAAACTGCCCCTACTGTAGGCATGTGAGCACAGGACTCTCTTTTGAAATCAAGAATATGAGATTTTCATGCAAGGGTAGATATAATTGAAACTCTCGTAGCATTATATATCTAGCCCAGTGCAAAATGTGTCCTGTCTTTTATACAGGAAAATCTGACAGGAGACTAAGGGACAGAATCTACGAACACCTTTATGCTATCAGGAATAAAAGGATAGAGAATGCGTTGGCTAAACACATTATCAATTCACCAGAACATGCTTTTGAATTCAGAGTTACTGATACAGTTGAAACAAATATGGTGGTCCCACCTCTCTGAGATTGGAGAAATGTGAATTTTTGTGGCAGCTAAGAAGTGCTGCATTTAGGTATCCAAGAATTAATGAAATGTGCTCCATAGCATGCATACTTAAACTGAGGAGCCTTATAATATAAATGTTTCATTCCCCATGGTAATTTTTCAGACTCTAAGATTGTTCATTTTGTGTATTCACCCATTTTTCATATTTTTCATATGTTACAATATATGTACATCTAAATAGATTAATTTTAACATCTTAAAGATTTATAAGAATGCTTTTAACATATTTATTCACTTCTAAACAGGCTCTTATATATATATATATATATATATATATATATATATATATATATATATTTATGTTAATTCAGTCCTTTGTCTTTCATTACACTTTTCATCTTTTGTCACTGTTATTTTCATTCATTGCCATTTTTATCCAATTTTTTATCTAATTTATTAATACTTATTCATTTTTCAGTCTTATACATGTTATTTAACATATTGTTCGGGTGATATTGGCTGCTATTTTCTAATATACTTCTAATTTTTTTCAGATGTATTTTCTAATGATTTTCCAATATTATTCCAAGCCAGGTCTTTTGTTTAATGTAATTAATGCTTAATTGACCATGTGATAGAGCTCATTAAATGTGCATTTTGGGAGAGTGTATATAAGGTCTTGCATTCAGTACTGCCTTGTCTTGTCTGAGGAAGTACAGGTACTATCCTGTATGAAAGTGCTTACTTATTCATGAATAAATTATTTTTGGAGTGTACCCAGGTCGTGTACATACTTCCTTGTTATCTTCCAAGTTTGTCCTGTGTTTTAAAGTATCCAATCTATGTATGGTGGACAGATGTTGACCATACATGGTAGAGTGGACAGTTCACTATCTCTGGCCACAAAAACGGGAACTGGTTTCACCAGGAGTAGCACGGGCACCACCATGCCCAAATTCAGATGCGGTGCTAGTACCTGACAGTGACTGCTGTCTGCTGGGCTTGTGTCCTCTACGGGACCACCCAGAACCACATGCTCATGGCCTGCCATGTCATGGTGTGGACAGCAAACATCCCTCTGTAGCGCTGGAGGTACTGCCACTACTGGAACGTGAGTATGTACAGCCACAAAGACTCTCAGCAGATGGTGTTGCTGGCCTACGTCCACGTGTCCAATGCCCAACTCCAACCAGATGTCCACCACAGACAATGTGTGGTCAAAGACAAACACTGTTTCAGCCCACTGTCTGTCCACTACATGAGTGAAATGCTCCAGGGCATCACCAATGCAGTGGAGGCCGTCACGGATGTCAGACTGTGTTGCATCCATAACCCTAAACATCCATCTGGTGTTGCGTTCAGAATGTGCCTGTGCCTAACATGACAGCCCAAAACATGCAGTGAGTGACACATGATGTGACACCTGCAACAGGAGGTGGCTGTGCAGCATTCCTCCTTTGAGCATCCCTGTCAATATGTCTGTGTGGGTCCTCACCAACTCTCTGGCTATGGCCAGTGTCTACACTCACTGACGCCATAATTCTCACACTGTTCTGTACTATGTCACCGCCCTCTGATTGTCCAATATCTGTGGCCTCTGGTGTTTGGGTATGTGTGGGCATACTGACTGTGTGCAGGGACAATGGGGTTATAAGAGGGGTGTCAACTTCTGCGACAGAGTCAGCCCCCAACTACCCCACCTGTGCCTCACTATGGCCACCATCATCATCAGAGTCCAGTGAGAAACTGACATCAGGTTGTGAGGAGGACAAACTCCAATCCCCCT
The DNA here is from genome assembly GCF_019279795.1 of Protopterus annectens. NCBI lineage: Eukaryota > Metazoa > Chordata > Ceratodontiformes > Protopteridae > Protopterus > Protopterus annectens. The sequence goes on along the minus strand of NC_056746.1, from coordinate 171,691,995 downwards.
GTTCACCTGTGAGAACCAAGACAAAAGCAGCACATTACAACCTGCACTATTATGTATGGTAATCTACACAAACTCATACAGATGAGGATCCACAACTGCATTACATGTCCCACATCTTCTTATCTCTGATCCCATGCACAGCACACAAACTCAAAATAACATGCACATTACCTACATCCGATTAATGTTGCCAATACAATACAGCTGAAAGGAATGCAATATGACAGTGCATGTGATAGAACTGCACATAAAACCCAGTACACCTACCTTGAGAACGATATGTCAATTGTATCACTGCCTCAGGTATGTACCATCCCCTATTGTGTTTGAACAGGCATCTTGGAGTAATGGCATCATGTATAGCAGGTTGCATAGTTGCTCATAACTATGAGTGTGAACATGTTAATTTTTCTAGAAATACACACCTGTCATTCCCTAGGCTATGCACTGTAGGTAACTGCTCCGAAATGGAACATACAACTATTCTACTCTAGCTAAGCATAACAGTTGTGCATAAGGCAAAATGGCAGCCCTTAACTTTCATAGGATATTTATGATCTGTAAAACAACAGAATCACACTTACCAGGTACAGGACCACAGACTCTGGCCACACATGATGGATCTATGAAAAGGTGAGGGAGAGGTATTGTCATCAGCACCAAGTGTTGCAGTGTTACAAGGTAATATGTGCGTATATCCACATGTACAGTAGCTAATGTGATACTACCTACATTGCTGACATTTGGAGTATGTGTGCATAACTGTGCGTAAAAGCTAAACCCCCCCCCCATGCAGATTGACCTGACAACCATGTACTAGTATGTAGAGCCTGTCACAACGATTGATACAGTATTATACTGGTGAACACAGTAAGCTTACCTGGATGCTCTTCTGATGTGGATGCTGTAGCACCCACCTCCAGGATGTATGCTGTGATGAATGCCTGGGAGCTGTTGGTTGATCCTAGGTTCACCAGGAATTTCTCTGTGGCCAAGAGTCATTGTTCTGCTGCAGGCTCTTTGACGTGCAGCACTGACCATAATTGTGGCCCGGTGTCGGACCTTCTCATAGGTCTTGTCCTGCTGGCCAATGTGATTAACAGCCCAAACAAGGTCACACCCACAATGCCGTCCACTGTTCATGATTGTGGCAACCCCTGGAAAGCAGGATGTGATGGTGGAGTCTGAGAGCATCCAATATAGCATCATTCTCCGCAGCTGAAAATGGTGGATGTCTCCATCAGTACATCATTCCTGCTAGACAACAAGAGGGGAACACATTACAGGACCAGATACATGGATGTCCACTATGTACAGACCCTACACACCCATAATGACCTGCACTATCCAGTGCTCCCTCATACTACGTGTGTGTCTATCACCATGATAGTAGTGATACTGGGTAATGTTCCTGTGTGCCGTGACAGATTCTGCTGTATTTCTGTACACCCATCACTGCAGTCTACTGTGGTGTGTTCCCTATGGGCAAATCCCCACTAATATGTCATATGGCCACTGTTGGACAAATAGCAGTGTGCTACTACAACAACTATATGGGAACAGTCCAGCAACACCAGTGTGCCACAATAACAGAAATCAATGCAAACCTGTTGTACTATACGTTCCCTGTTGGCATCATACCTCTCAACTATACAGATGTTTGCAGAATGTTAACATGTTTGCCTCATAGATGTAGTAATTTTTGTACACACTTGTGGATGTCTGACAAATGGTTCTCCACTCATTGATGGTTTATGTCAAAAAAAATAAAACAGAATCTGACTGTCACACATCAGACCCTTCAGAAAACACTTATGTTACAGTAATATCTGTTAGTCTATTCACATTCTTACTTTTTATACCCAATATGTATAATCTGTCACTGGGTTTGAGCCTTTGTCCCCCCATTAATTCTAACTTTGTCCTGATTTCTTACTGTAGGAGGTTGAGAAGTATGTTAGGCATAGCTCTCAATCAAACAGGGACAAATGTCCATGAAACAGGGACTTAGCCAGAGTACATCAGGGACATTCAGGGACACTTTTACAATGTTAGAACTATTTATGTGTGACATTGACAGACTGAGAGGAGGAGACTTACAGTACATTGTTTGATGTTACAAGAGTGTGCACCCTTATGTAGTGTCAGTATGTCTTACGTGTAATCCACTATCTTTACTACAACAGCTTACAGTTGTAGGAGGGATTGACAGAGACAGAGCGGAGATGTGATTCACAGCAGGGACAGTTGAGAGGCATGCCTGTAGGTGTTGGAAAGCAGAGTATCACTGACATGTCAATATCATAGATTTAATACAAGCCTACTCTTGTAATCCCTATTCCCCATACCTCCATCCTTCCATCTGCATCCCATTTTATGGGGAAATCTAGTACATACCTGGTAGAGTGATGCATTCCTTTTTTGAAACATTCCTCTGCAAATCCATTGCACATACGCTGTCTGTGTGAGTAAAACCACATACAGACCTGTTCCCCATAAGCGGTTGCTTGCCTTTTGTAGGTAATGCTCATTAACAGGTAATTGTCTATGCACCAATGTGTGACTCAGAATTGCTAATTGTATCCAAAACAGCTGACTTGCACTATCATTAGCCAATGACATGACACCACAGTGCAATACATAAGGCCTTTATGTAGGCCTTGGCCCCTTTCTTAGTTTTTGAGATGGACATTACTGAGGTGTGGAAACTACAGGATCGCAAATGCTGTCCACTGTAGAGATGAATTAAGTATATCCACAGTTTTGCCTCATTTGTTTGGTCAGTGTCCCATGACATTGTGGTCATCTGGCAGTTCACTGGCAAACATTGTGAGATGAGGTCAGTAAGGGGAGTGAGACATCTGAGTGTCACACTTCATACCAATCAGAATATGCATGCTAATGCAGCAGCTGCTGTTCTATCAATGTACTATCTTTGTAGGGGCAACCTGTTAAACATGTCCCTATCTTTGGGCCTTTGCCTCCCTTTATGTATGTTTGTGTCTGGATCCCTTGTTATAGGGGGTTGGGAGGTATGGTCGGTCTGTAGCACCTATCTTAACATACAGCTGTGTATGCTCCAGGCTGCAGCTGCTGCTTCAGCTTAGGACAAATGGGGGGGGGGGTGTGAACACTTTGGAGGTCAGCAAGCTGTATGTCTAACTGTGGCAGCCCTGTCATTACAGCAGAGCTAGGTTAAGGGAACCCTTAACAGTCTAATTGAGGCATGTGCTTAAGGTACATCTGTCATGCAACAGTGCCAACAGCAGAGTAGTAGATGACATATAGTTAGGCTATACAAATATGTGCAGTGTATGCCTACCTGCAAAACTGGGTAGCAGATAATTCAGTAGCAGTAACTTATGGGGATTAAAATTGCATGACTCAGTCATTACTTGCTGGCTTCACAACAATGTAATTGACACTGGATTTGAACCCTGTGTGTGGCAAAATGTACTGAATGCAAGGGATTTAACAGACTAAGCTACTGAGCCAATGCTGCAGTAGGTGTATTTGCAAGATATATGTGCAGACATGACACATATTGTCTACATCCAACAATATGTGCATGGCTATCAAAGGCAGTTTTTCCGCAGCAGGGTCCCAGTTCAACATATGTAATTTGCCACTAATGCCTTTAACAGGTGTGTTTAAAGATGTTGCTGATAAAAGGGGACATTGAACTACTATCCCAGGCCTCACATACTTCCATTATTACATATGTGGCTGTCTACTGGTGTATTTTTGGATCAGAGTCCCAGGTACACTCACATTTTCCCATTAGATTTAATTTGAGTGTGTCAGTGGCAATCAGAATGTTTTTCTGGAAACACCTGTTTTAATTTAGATCTGTGTGGTGTAGTGGGTTAATGCAGTAGGCTATAGTTGATAAGGGCCCAGGTTAGAAACATGGCAGGAGTGGCCATTTTGTACATGTGACTAACAATGTAAGAAACACTAATGATGATTATAGCTCATTAAAGCTCATTTAAGCAGATTTGTGCAGTGCGGCAAGCCACATTGCAGCACGTCAATCAGCTCCATACAAATCCGCACTAAAATATTAAAAAGCAAAGAAAAAGACGGTGATAGGATAGTGGTGAAATGGGGGCAAACAAGGAGAAAAACATACTGAAAGGCAGGTAGGAATGTGCAAGAAGGGTGTAGGAAAGAACAATAGCTTTCCATTTCTTGTACAGCACTAGCTGTGCACTTTGACATATTTTGTAGATGAATTTGGACTCTCAAACCCCAGAGAGAGGGATGAGGACAACATAAAAGTGTTATGAAACCAATTGGACCACATTAGTTGTGTCCAGTGGACACATGTGTGAAATGGAGAGCTATGTATGGGGCAATTTTTTTTTTGTGGGACAGGTGCCCAATATTTTAATGTTGGGAAGGGACATAGTATGAGTGGGGAGGTAAGTTAGGTAGGAGAGGATGCAATAGCAGACAGACAAGACAGCAGCCAGGGATAGTGTGTGACATATGAGGGTGGTAAACACCTTGAATGGGGAGGGAGTTATGGAACCGAGATGCATGTGCCTCCAGACAGCAGCAGCGTAACTCATGTCCCCACCTGTGGGACAGTTGACACTGCTCCATCACTGCTCCAAAAGTGGCTGTGCTGGACACTGGGTTTTAGACCAGCCTGCCCCACCATGTTGGCCAATGTGCCCTCAGTCTGGCATAAATGTGGTTCATACATCCGCTGAACTACCCTGTGCACCATGATCGGCAGTTGTCATCGGGTGACAGCATCCCCTCTGCCACCACTTCCAGGGGGTGGCCAGGCTCCATTCCCTGAGGCGGTTTCACCCAAAGGTGCTGCATGGGCAGTGGAGGGGGCACCATTGGCCTAGGTGCCAGATGTACTAGGACCCTGTGCCATGGCCAGCTGAGGTAGGGTAGGTGGATTGCCAAGAACTGGCCTACTCAGACCATACTGTAGTAATGGATAGGTTAGTTATTACCCAAACACTGTTAGTAATAACAGCATGCCAGAACATTGGAAATAAACCAATTACAAACCAATGCATATTATGTGAAACACAACAATAAATAACAGAACAGTCAGAATGCAAACAGCAGGCCAGTAACAGTTACAGCATAAGGAAAAAATAATTGGTAATTCAAAAAGATAAGTTAACATGCAACCATTTTAATACATAATAATAATAAAACACATGCCACAAAATACAGTTTAATGTAACAACATATGTTAATAGTAAACTATAACCAATGAATAATAAGAATAAATAAATGACAATAAGGGGGTGGGGAGAGAGAGAGAGATATATACAGTCCATTAATACCATTATAGGCTATATAGTTGACAACAGTATCTACTTTACAGGTCTGTCCTTTTTTTATGTGTACAAGTCCCCTGTAGATGCTGTAGCTCATACATACCTCTCAAGCTATCTGCATGGAACTGTATGGGCCAAGCAGTAACAACCGTGGATATACAACTACACAGAACACTTGCACATCAGGTGGACCTATATAACTACCAAGGTGTACTGTGGGCTGATGTAGTGATACTTTGCAATTTTGGTAATCATTTGTCTGTTAAACCTGTGACAGATGGATTACACCCTCCTAATGACATTACATGACAGAGTGACACTTGAGAGACATCTATGTGTAAAGTGCAGAAAGTAAACAACTATCACATATTGCTTGACAGGCATGTGGATATAAACCAATAGCAGGGACTGCAGGGGACATCTGTATCACATATAGTAACTGACTGCAGCAACCTGTAACAGACACTCCAGGCCAGGCATACAGCCATACCAAGATTACACATTTTATTTATTTTATTATATTCTATTATTATTGTACTTATTTCCTTTATTTTATGCTGTATTAGCACATTCCTGGTAATGATTTTAATAGTCTGTGACATCTGAACACACACTTATTTACTCATAATGTGGGCTACCTCACCCATTTACCTATGGTTCCTGTGGAGATAAAATCAATCATACATGACTGGTTCTGTAATATTTAGTGCTACATAGCACTGGATTTGAACCCTGGTCTGTGTGTGGCAAAATGTACTACATACAGAGTATTTAACAAACTGAGCTACTAAGTCACTGCTGATTACTAACTAAATGACATTTGCCCACAGCTCACTTGGAACCAAGATATGATCTGGTAATAGTACTACAGTTTTATACTAGACTGCAGTGATAGCTGAACACATATACATGAAATTCAGGCATGACAGAGATACTAGGTAACCTATATATCACTTAATAAAATGCAGGTGTACACAATATATTGTTAGTGGATTGTAATATCTGTGAAGTCAACAAACAATATCAGATTATGGGTTGGCTATCTCACCCATACACCTTGCTTTCCAGCTGTTTGTGGAAGACAGAGCATTATGTGAACAATACTGGCCTTGAAACAGGTATTTACTGTGTACAGCTATTACACTGTTATACTTGACTGCAGCACCTTAACTCACGGTCTGAATGCATATACTTGAAATGCAATGGTTAAAACAAGACAATCCTGATATACACCATTTACTTTGCTGTTACTGGTATTGTTTCATGTGTTATTGTAGCACAGTTGTTATAACCGAATTCATTCAAAACAGCTCTAATTCCACATATTGCACAACAGCATTTATTAGAGATCCCGTCATGCATTTACTGGTATAGTTTCAAATTTCTATTGCACAACAGTTGTCATTATGCAGATGTTGCAATACAGCTGTAATTCCACAGTTATTGCACTACAAACATCTTGCAGAAACTTTATTACAGTTAATGCTTTACTCTTTCTTGCTTATTTGACTATAGATAGCAAAATACATCTGTACTCACCACACTCACGGCACAACCTGAGGAAGCGCCCTGCATACGCCTCGATTTTATGAGCACTCTCCTCTGCAGCTGTTGGGAGAGAGGCACACCATTATGCATACCAGTTTCGCATACATTCAATTTAGATATTGGTCAAACACAGGTAAATGTACTTACGTATATGTGGGGCATTCCCTGCCCAAGCATCTTGGATGCAGGTGGCCAAGAGATCCCCCTTCCGACACTTCATGTCATCATAGTGGTGATCTACCTGCTCACCTGTATGGAGGATACCTGTCACATTGGTGAATTCATGTGCCAGCTGGTCCCAGGCCTCCATCTTACACTCTGAACCCTGGAATTCCCCCTGCAGCAGCCAGTCTTCATGGTTTTCCACCAGGAATCTAACCATGACCCTGGACTCCTGAATGCCCCACCGCTGTGGCTGAAAGCATGCACCCTCTCCAATGCCAGCCATATTCACTACACAGTTAGAACTCCACCAGATTCTTATAGCCTGTTTTCCCACCCTTAAATGCCATTGGGCAACATTTAAAAATATGACGTGTCACTTAGCGCAACACAAATCAGCTCAGCTAAGCCAAGCAGTGCATAAACATTTTCAGCAACTATGTTTATGCATTGTTTAGCAGGTCTTAGCAGAGTTTAGCTGAGCGTAGTGGGCCAGTATTTAAAAATAATTGGCATCATTTTTATTTCCAAAATAAATGCTTATCTTTCCTTCCATGTATCCAAACCCTGCACCTAAGGCCGTAACCCTACCCAGTTAACTATATGGATATGTAGAATTCTACTGTACCTTTACATATACCTCTGATCTATGTATAAGCATTGCTGAGCACTTTGCCATGCAAACCCACTCAGCTACACTTAAACTTGACCTTTAAGTAAATAATTAAATGCATCCGGTTTCTATTTTTAGATGTCTAGTAGGTGTCTCGGCATGTCTAGATGTCTATGGAATGTTAAACAATGTCTAACAATCTCAAATACCACATCTCCTTACCAATGTAGACCCAGGAATGAGTACTAACATGGATCCTGCTCTGCGCCATGCAAACAAACTTTAAAAAAAAATGACAGTGATATGCAGCAATTGGACAATGCAGGGATTGTGTTACTCATCTGCAGACACAGTTAGCACCACACTCCCTACACTGATTCAATAACTGGGTTCCACGGCTCTCACTCCGTAATGAGCCATCATTAATATGCATGGTGCGCTGCTGAGGGGGAACCATGTACATGGACATGGTAACAGTCTGTGTAGGCTCTACACTATGCCTACACGGAATTTATAAATCTGGGGGACAGTCTTGAAAATCAAAATCCTGAGACAGTAACATTCAAAGACCAAAATGCAGAAGAACACTATAACAAACTTCTGAAATTGCCCCCCCCCCCCTTTGCAGGATCCATGTTAGCACTCATTCCTGGGTCTACATTGGTAAGGAGATGTGGTATTTGAGATTGTTAGACATTGTTTAACATTCCATAGACATCTAGTAGCCTGCCTTTCAAGCAAAGGCATTATTCATTTATTTCTAATGAAGGTCCCACAAGGATCCATCCTTGGGCCACTGATATCTTCCCTTTTCATCAATGATATATCCACTGACCTGCCCAAACTCAATGTGGTCCTTTATGCGCATGACATCTTACTACTGGACTCTCGTAACAGCACTATGACATTTCAACAAAAATGTCAGTCAAGCTTTAAAGATTTATGCCACTGGATGAACAAAAATAAGGTCCTAATCAATACCCTCCAGTCTAACATCATGATATTTGGCACCTCATAAAAAATCCCTAAATCCCCAACTCTAATTATTAGAGACAGTGACTTTAGAGTAGCTGTTATAACAGCTCTTGGCCAGATTATTAAAATTTAGTCATGATAATGGTTGTTGTTGAAATTTAATTGTACTAACCCATGCTGATGGCTGTTGGTTAGATCTTATTGCAGCCGGTCCTGATACCAGTGGTGGTCAGAACCTGTTAAGCTGTAATAATGGCCATTGTAGCAGCCTTTTGCTACTATATTATATTGAGCTGATATGACACTTTCAGGGGCCCATGTTTTAAACCCTTGTACTCTTTGTGTTCATATCTTAAAGCAATAAGCTGTAGGTTTTTATACCTAGCTGTTACAACAACTTTGGAAAATGCATAACTGGTCTGCCTAGCTGTTACAACAACTTTTGTAAATGCATAACTAGTCTGTCAAGAATTTAGCTGTTATAGCAGCTGTCGGAAATTAGAATTATGTTTTTCTAAGCATGGCTGAAATTCTTTTCAAAATCGTAGGCTGATTCAAAATAGTTTTACAGTGGAATAAATACTCTTACACCTCAAATCTGTAGTAGTTTGAGTTTTATTGAAGGATGGATGTTTTCATTATAAGACTTTATCAGTTAAAATATAATAGCTAAAGACTGCAAAGGTGATTATTACAGCCTAATAGATTCTGGCCACCACTTGTATCAGGACCAGTTGCAATAAGCTTTGACCAACAGCCATTATCATGGCTATTTTATTAAAGATATGACCAAAATCTGTTATAACAACTATTCTGCACTGTCTCTCACCATAACCCATCCTTTGTTAGAATTTGTTAGTCCTGAGGTGTTCTCAAACAGGGAAGCCCTGGGCTGTTGGCTAATGTTTCCACTGAGATGATGACCGTTAGGAATCAAATCTCATTATTACTGATGAAGACAGCAAACCACTACCACAAGTAACAGAAATACCTAGGGATCACATTGAACCCTACTCTTTCATTGACCAAGCACACTGACAAAATTATTAGCAAAATACTCCACCAACTAAAACTATGCTATAGAATCTCAAACCTCAAAATACCTTAGCTAAAAGTATGTTTATCCCTAAAATTGAATATAGGCTCCCTCGCTCCCCTTCTAACCTTGCATTCCATCTGAAACACTTGTAAAAGAGAAAGTACTATAAACAAAATCTGCAGATTTGTTCTTCTTGTAGAATCCCAAACTCATCAGTCCTAGCTTCTATAGCAGTGTTACTGGGTTCCTATAAATGGCAGTCCCACATTTCTAGTTAGCTGTTAAAATGGGACACTGATTTGCCTGAAAACAAATTTACAAATCAAGCAGCTTAACCACACACTTTTAAGCATCCATGAAGATAGCATTACATTCATTATACCTTGTTTTAAAACCCCCACAAAAGAAGAAGCTACCTTCTGAAGACAGGCAGAAACAGACACTTCAGTTATTTAGAAACAAACTAAAAGAACAGCTGTTTAAGGATGCCAAATGCTGTTGCTTCCATGGCAATGTTTAGACCTTGCAACTCAAGCTGCATTCATATCTTTCTGTAAAGACATAACAAATGACAACTGCTTGTATGCCTTCCTTAAATGTGGATACTATAATATCACTTGCACTGCTTTGATACTGCACTATAATTTTCTGTTTGCATCTTATATCATAGTGCCAGGTCATGGCAGAAAAAGGTCTGTTGACCAGTCCACTTACAGATTATCAAAGTGAAATAAAGAAAGAAAGAAAGAAAGAAAGAAAAAGAAAAAAAGAAGGGGGCATTTTGTGAAGTTTTAAGTGTATGCAGTAATAAAATATTGTTTCTTTGAGTTCTACAGTTTTTATCTTTATTTTACTGAGTTCTTTATATAAAAAAAAACATTGCTCTGAAAATGTTTTAGTGGATTGATTCAATTGATCCAAGCTACTGTAGTGGACATAATTCCAGAGAAGTATTTCATTGTCATCAGATGCATTCAAGTACACTGAAGCATAAAATGGACCACAAATCAATGGAAGAAAATTGTTTTCTTACATTTTTAATATGCACAAAAATATTTTTTATTGACTCTCTACACTATCTGTTCAGCCATTAAGGCTGTTTCATCTAATTTACTGAGTGATTTTTGAGTTCTCTTCAGTAGCAGAGTATCATGTCTTGGCAAGCAGTTTGCGGTTCTAGTACTTCATGTAAATATTAGGTAAACGATTTAACCACTATAATCCAAATAAATTCTTTCTGTATGATTCTGGTCTTGGCTTGAATAAAGTATAGGCCTTAAGCATAAAGCACATGAAAATAGTGCTGGTTCACTTCAGCAGTGCAGGTTTATAATTAATGAGACATCAGAGGTACACCAGTTGTGGATACATACAGCAAGAGCAAAAAGACAATGTTGAAGACGTCTGCTGCAATCGCAGCAACAAATAAGAAAACGTTGAAAGAGAAGAGAAACTCCATGCAACTTGTCAAAAACAAGACTACTTTTGCTAAAACACCAAAAGATGTGTCTTATGGAAAGAGGAGTACATCCCATCTGTGTTGCATTTCCCTTAAATGTTACTTATGGTAATCAATATTGAGGTCTCTACACCTTGGAATAAAATGACCTACAAGTTGTTAAGTAGTACCAAACATTCCATAAAATGTATTCAGTAAAATGCAGTATGGTCCACGGGAACTAGCTGTTAATACTCAGCCTGTGATAAAACCCAGAATAGCAACCTGCATTACAGAGCAATCTCATGTCACCACACATGTATATTTACAGGCAATAATTCAGACTACCCCCTAGTTTGTTACAGAAGCTATTCTTTACCTCCCAAAACTACCTACTCATACTTGGAGTTAACTTATTCCAAACCTAGAGCTTGTCAAAACTTACCTGCATAAGTAAAAAAAAAATCTAACCATTGTTACAGCTTCTCTTGTGTCAGTGTGCCTTTTTAGCTAGAGGGAATATTTATGTAGCCCTCAGTGAAGTGGTGAAAATGTGGTTCCACAGTGGAACCTCAAGGTTTCTGAAACACTCCTATGTACACTTCGTCATTGGTTCTCATAAGAGAAACCCTAAGTTAGGAGGGCTGTTATGCCCAGTGAAGGTGATGGAAGCAAAAATGAATGAGCAGCTTCAGCTTACATGATGCAGACTGCACAAGGAAAATATGCGTTATTCTCATGCACCTCTATTAAATGTATTTATATAATACATTTTAAAATGGAATGGCAAGAACAGTATATCTGGGATTCATAGAGGTGTGTAACATTAAAACTGAGTGGATATACTGTTTAAAGTGCATGAAAACTAATTATGGATGTAACAGTAAAGGCATAAGCAAAAAAACAACATAATAAAGACAATTGGCAGAATTAACAGGTAGCACAGTATTATAGTATAGGCTCAGAATTAACCCAGCACAATGAGGCAATGTAGATGACATTGTAAGATAGTTGCTATCTGCACCACAGTATGGCAGCTCCAGTCAATGACATGGAGGCCAGCACTACACCACTGACACAACCACTGGCAGGGCAGAATAACACATCAGAGTGCACAAGGGGAATAGAAATGTGAGTGCACGCACCACCATTTTCAGCATTCTCGTCACATAAATGTGGAGCAAAAGGGATGGAAAGGAAAGTGGGAAAGGAGAGTAGAGAAGGAAAGGGGGAAAAATACAACATAGCTGCTTCAAGTGCTTGCCTCAAAAGCATACTGTTGCATTTTGTCTTGGACAGTGAAGCAAAGAGGACACAAACAAGTCTTTTCCCACTTGCAAGATATTTTTAGGGCTAGTGACTTGTTGAGAGACAAATCATGTGAAAACATTCTTCTTGCTAAACCTGTTTGCAATCACATTGGACATCCCTGGAATGGGTGTTGCTGTTAGAAAACAATATGAAGCTTCTCAGCAATGTGGTTAAGAGCAGGATCTGCTATGCTGGCTTATGTACCAAACCACAGTCATGTTGTCTGAGTGAATGGACTCTGCCTCTTGAGGGAGAAAGGCCTGCACTGCAATGAAGGCTGCTCTCATTTCCAAGACACTGATCTGCAATTAGTCCTTCTCTGTCGTCTATGTCCCTTGAATTTTCCTGCCTCCTCACCCCAGCAAGTATGCATCTGTATTTAGAGTGACTATTGGAATAGACTGAACAAATGGTGTCCCTGAGGGTCTACTTCTAAAGGCTGACTGCTGCATCACTGACTTTCAAAATCCCGAGATGAAAATCATGAAACTTCAGAAATTCAAATGGCAATTTCTACCAGGGTAAGTAAATACATGGCCAACTGTCAACAAAACTCATGTCAATGTAAGTAAAACCCACCTAGGCAGGGGGCTACACCCCCGACACCCCCACAACCCCCTAACTAAATATACCTACTCCAGGATCACACTACAGTGGAGAACAGGGCATGTTGGCCAAGTGTTTACTTACCCTAGTAAACAGTCACTGATCAGATTTCTGAAGTTTCATGATTTTCGTCTCGGGATTTTGAAAGTTGGTGATGTGGCAGTTTGCCTTTAAAAGTAGACCCTTTCCTGAACATAGCTTTTCCAGTTTTGTTCTTTCATAATTGTATAGGGCCTATCATGGATTGCATTCGTTGATACCACTGAACTCTTACCATCCACTAAACAACTCTCTTGCATAGTATGACATGTAAATTCCATTTTTATGGTGGCCATCACAAGGCCTAGAGCTTTAAGAACTAATGCTTCATCCAGTTTTGCATGGTGGGAGAGGTCCAACACAGCATGAATTATTGTGGATATCCTAAATGGGGTAATATGGCCATATCTCTTACTGTGGCTGACAGCCAATGACCATCAGAAACTGGTATAGTTCCATTGAAATTTTGAAATTGACTCTGATCTCTAAGAACAGCCAAACTTGGAGTAAAACTTGTCTTGCTGTGAAGAATTTTTCCATTGTAGACTCAGTAATTTGTCATCTAGCTGAAGAAAGATTTTTATCCCTAGATGTTGCCTTATGACCAGTGAATGGAATCAAACATCTGGTGAACATCCAAGAGGTTGTGGTGAGACCAAATGACAGGGCTCTGAACTGGTAATGATTGGTTCCCACCTGAAAGTGAAGGAGTCCCTGGATGATCTGTTTATCTTGATATGTATATATGCATTCTATTGCTCCAAGAACACATCCAATCACCTGTCTGCAAGCATGGCAAAATGGATTGCATCATGACCATCTAGAAGGACTCCTTATAATTCAGGCAACTGAGATCTAGACTCTGTCTGAGGTCCTGTGGTTTTCTGAGCACCAGTAAGTATCTTGAGTAATATCAAGATCATCTCCAGTCGGGTGAAACATCTAGGATGACTCTTTATAAGAAAAGATTTTTGATCTCCTGCTGAGCCATTCTCATCTGATGGGATGACACTGAAGGAGGATGGAAGGCTAATTGCCTGGCCAGTTTCAAAAATGGTATTGACTAGTCTCTGGATATGGTTTCATACTGCCTGGACCCTGAGAGGGGACAACAGAACCCTTGTTGGTGCAGTCCATCTCTGTCTCATAGGCAGTGGTTAACAGAGAAGTACCCTCTACCCAGGTAATGTTTGTTGAACTGCTGCTGATGCTAGGTTGCTGAAACTTTCAAAATTAGATGGTGTTAGCTCTGTTCTGGCTTCTTTCAAACAAGCCCTGCAGGCCTGAGAACCTGACCCCAACACCTGTAAGCATCCTGCTCTCATGTGCAAAACACAACAGTTTATCCTAAAGTTCTTCCCAAAAAGAGAGGTCCCATCAAAAAGAGCATTGAGAAAGGCTGCCTTCAAGTTTTTTCTGAAACCAGAGAGGCATAGCCAGACTTGACACTGCACTGTGATTCCCAGTATAGCTGCTACGAGGAACATATGAACAGTAAATTAATGGAATCAATAGTGTCCAACTGGGTGTCCAACTGTTTTTGAAGGTCCCCAGTGGACAATTGTTTCCAAGTTTCAAGGTTTTATCTTCCAGGTCTCTCTCTGAAACCTCACCATATACACCAATTTGTTCAGCATTCTGATGGAAAAGGTACTTGACTCAGGTACATGCTTTCCTAATCTCTCCATTATCTCGAAACCCTTGTTTAGAGGTTGGATAGCCTGAGTCTTGGACTTTCTGTGTGGTGGACACTGACACTACAATGGAGTTGACAAGAAGCCCCTTACTCCAGGTGGACCTATACTTGGGGGTCAGCAGCAGTTTGTTGGGCTTTCACTGAATTGGATTCATGACATCTGTTGCAAGCAGAAGAAATAAAGAAAGCAATTCATGCACAAAAAATGGGGAAGACCCTAGTTTGAACAACATATGCATAAATATATGAAAGAGATATGTAAAGCAGATAATTTTGATCTGGCATAAAATATTCAATGGCATTTTATGAGGTGGATCAGTTTCCACATCTTGGCACCAAGCAATAATGGAAATACTATCTAAAGAAGGGAGAGACAGGACTGTCCTAGACTTGCATAGACCTTATCAATCTTAAACCATGAATATAAGTGCTTTACAAAGATTGTGGCTAGGAGGTTGGTCAGGATTCTAGGCAGGGTCATGGATTAAGATCCAAATCACATTCTTGGAAGGAAGACAAACATTTGATAATAGAGAATTTTATTGTTTCAAAAGGGTGCTGTTAATAATAGCAATACACTGATGCTACTGAATTTGGATGTTGAGAAAAATGTCAATCGTGTTAGCTGGTGGGGGGGGGGGGTTGTAAGATTTTTTGAGGAATCAAAGTTTCCCAGAGAAAAGATAAATATGGTGTTTAGGATTTACAGGGGATGAATGTCCAGTTTTAATGCAGTGGGTACTTTCAAAACCAGTGGAATTGTTTGGAGGGACTAGACAGGGATGTCTTCTTTCACTGCAGCTGTTTGCACTGTACCTGGAACCTCTAGCAAGAGATATCTGACAATCTCAGATATATGCTTATTTATGGCGCTCTTCTTGGGCAAAGATAGACACATTTGCAGATGATTTTTATACATAGAACCAGAAAAGTATGAAGGATAGCAACACCCAGTCTGCTCCCACTTATGATTTGCTTTTAAGCAGTCGTGTATAATTCCAGTATCAGAGGAACTGTAGTCCTTTTCACAAAGTAATGCCCACATCCGTCACTAGCAAATGGTTCCATCAACTCCAGTTTAAACTTAAATTTATGTAGTTTACTGTCTTATTAATGATGAACTCCTTTGATTGCATGCTGTTTAGTTTGCCAAATAAGGATTTTGTACACACTAGACATGACAAACAGCTCTACAGTGGAGCAACATTGAATAACTGTTGTTTCAAACTGATGATATATTGAATTCTATTAGTTTTTTGTTTTTTTTTTTTACAATGCTCAGTTGTTGCAGAGTTGTTGCTATATAATATAAGAAGATATGTTCCTTTTCCCTAACATATAGAAAAGTACACTGCTGTACTAGGTTACATCATTTTGATGTACTGATAATGTTGTAGATTCAGAGTTTCGATAATGTCCATTGCACTCATATTTTTTTATTTCCTAGTAAACACAATATATTAATTTACTTGCATGGAGCAGGGTGATTATGTTCTGATTCTCAGAAAAAGACAAATTAGTTAAGCAAACCAGTTAAGTGCTAAAGTGGTGCAAGACTGAACCTTAACAAATGTTAAGCACCCCCTGCTTAAGTTGTTAAGGTCAGGTCTCATGTTAGGCAGCAAAATCTGCCAGTACTGTCCAGCAAATGACAGCAGCAGAAGAAAAGATTTGCTTCGGCCTGCTCTCCATACTGATAAGGCATCCTTAACTTCCTCTTATAAATATAAAAAGTAGCGTGAATAACAGGAAATACATTCATCTACATTTTTTAAAGGATATAATGTCTGAAATTTAAATGTATGTCATTATTTAGTGACTTCAGAACTCTCAGTAGTTTTTGCAAAAAACACATTTTAAGAGGAGCAGACCAAAAATGGGAAGCAATAATTTGGATGTTCTGCCAAAATCTGGACAGTTGAGAGGTGTGAAGGTGAGTGTAAATGTGAGAGACTGCATTAAACATTCTTTCTGACAGTGCTCGTTACCTCCACTTCAAATACATCTTTAGAATATAAATAATGTAAATATAATATGAAAATCAATAAGGAACCAATACTCTTTGGATGAGATACCACGGTAGTGGTGCTGCTGTAGCATTGTCGCCTCACAGCAAGACGTTGTCCCGTTCAATTCTCAGCTAGAGCGTCTTCTGTGTGGAGGCATACGTGAATGGGCGTGCCTTCGTTGAAGGTTGTCTGTCAGGGCTGGTAACTCAGCACGTAAAAATCCACTACCAAACATTAGCGGACCGGAGTTCCGCTGTGGCAACCCCTAACCGGGATAAGCCGAAAGACACAACAACTCTTTGGACAAGAGAAAGTAAAGCACTCTCTCAGACTGCTAGGTGGCGCTAGAGGGCTGGTACTTCAGTTCTAAGAATCCCATGATGGAGGAGAGTTAGCAGAGTTAGACAGAGCTGGGAGCTGACAATTTATGTGACATCACGTTTGAAAGCTTTAATATGCTAAGAATATTTATAACTGGGACTGAAAAAAGAGATGTAACTACAACTAAAAAAGAAATTAAATGTTCAGTTTAGGACTTTAGATATGTTTTAGAGATATTTTTCAGTGTACTAGAGAGAGAGGGCGAGAGAGAGACAGAAAGACCGATATAAAAGCAAATAAACACATACAAAAGCTTGACTGCTGTGTCTCAAAAGTATCAAGGTGACCTGGGTGTACTCTTTTGGCTGTTGTCCTTTTTTACAGGAAAAAGCCCACAAATAATTATCATGTTCCATAGGAAAGTGAAAATAAAACACCATATGAAAATATGTAATTCAGCCTACCTCCGCAACAGACTGAGAAGTTATATCTTTGAACTCTGGATCCTAGCAACCCAGGATGAAATTGTCTGGAGAAATGTAACATTTTTCAGAGGGCATGAGAGACAGGGAGGGGGAGAGACAGACAGAAAGACATATAAAAGCAAATAAACACGTACAAAAGCTTGACTGCTGTGTCTCAAAAGTATCAAGGTGACCTGAGTGTACTTTTGGCTGTTGTCCTTTTTTACAGGAAAAAGCCTGCAAATAATTATCATGTTCCATACGAAAGTGAAAATAAAATACCGTATGAAAATATGTAATTCAGCCTACCTCCGCAACAGACTGAGAAGTTATATCTTTGAGGTCTGGATCCTAGCAAACCAGGATGGAATTGTCTGGAGAAATATAACATTTTTCAGAGGGCATGAGAGAGAGGAAGGGAGAGAGACAGACAAACGCATATAAATCTGACACACAGAAAAGCTTGACTGCTTTTTTTCAGAAGCATTAAGGTGACCAGAGTGTACTCTTTGGATTGTTTTCCTTTTTACTGGAAAAAGACTGAAAATAATCATGTTCAATAGGAAAGTAAAAATAAAGGATCACTTCATATATAAGAAACGTGTAATCCCACTTATGTCAAGACTTTCAAATAATCTATATAAAATAAATTGTGTTACAGTTCAGATATTTTAAGATCCCATGCACTGCAGCAGGAATATCACATTTATAGATCTTTAAAAACAGCAACTGGCCTCTGTGACATGGTTGGATCATGACAGCCTTGCAGTGGAATAATTTCTAATTGTTTGCTCTTGTACACACTGCCTCCATATTTCATGCCACATTGGAGGCACAGCCTCCTTAATACAATACTGGCAAATGTCTCTGCTTGACATTTGAGAGCTTATTAGACTGTTTTAGATTAGCTGGTCACTGGTGCCAAAGAGCAGGGGCTGATGGCTAAGAGACATGTCTTCTGTTATTGAATTTGTCTTGGTCGTGGTCAACATGTCTCTGCTGAGGGTTTTAACTGTCTTGCTGGTTGAAACCAGCTGAGAAGATAAAAAGATTAGGGAAGATGTTAGCTTGTGTAAGTTTATAAGTGAATAAAAGATGGTGGTATAAGAGTCAGATTATTCCAATCATTTGCTGTAAATGCTCCAAAATATTGAATGAAAAGGACGGTACTTAAAAGTAACTTGCTGTTCAGCTGTATGCTATTTCCTGGATGGGAACAAGGAGCTTGGCATAGTTTCTGAGCAATTTTTCTTGACCAATTTGTCAATTTGTTCCTAGAATTGCAGCTTGTGAACAAGAATCATGCCAACCTTTTTTCAAGTTTAGCACTTCCTCTGCTCATTAATCAACTTTTATCTACAGCAGTGGCTTTAATAACTTTTGTTCAGAATAAGATAAGTTGACAGAGTTAGCGATTCTTTGTATTTGTAAAATACTGTCACTATCTACCTAGGTGGCGTTATGAAATCTTGGTAAAAACAACATGGGTTATAAAAGTCCCCACTCTCTTTCCCTCTCTCTCTCTCTCTCTCTCTCTCTCTTACTCTCTCTCTCTCTATGTTGTTTCTCTACAATATCCATCACTGTATACTAGACAAAGCATTCCTGGTTATTACTTATATTCCTTGGCCTTTTGCCTGGTGGTTACCTTCTTGTTTCTTCAACTCTCATTTGGTACTTATGAGATATTAAAATGTTTGCTTCTATGTGCAGACAGAATTTCATGAAAGCTGTGTAATTTGATCTGAACAATGCTATAGCGAAATCATTGGCAACACATTTATTTTTTTCTGAAGAGTTGTGTAATGAAACATGCAGCCCACAGCTTTGCCCTTTTGCTAGCAGTCATCAGGCAGTTAATATGTAACACCCCCCCCCAAAGACTTTAAATCACTTGTAAAAATTAACCTAGAGTGGGCGTTTGTTATGTCTACAGCACCAATACTATTTTCTGATCTGAAGTTCACTTATGATTCTTCGATGATCTATGCTGCTGTACAGAATTGCATCTTGCAGGACCTGAAATTATTTTCTCATTTTTTTCCTTGAACACAAAGATGAAGTATGTCAGCAACTCTTTGGAGTTAATAAAAAACAGAGAAAATAGTGGTCTTAAAACTTCACTGATGAGCACAGTCACAATAATTTCCAAAATATCATGAAACCAGGGTAGTGTTCCAAAGCAACAAGCCTTTATTTGTCACAGACAAGTGATCCTCGATAACAAAACAAATCAGAAAATCAGAAATATTTGGACTAAACACATCTCCTTAATCATATGTATAAGCATCTTTTAGATGAAAGGCATAATTGCACGCCTCTGGTTCTCATCCAGTGGTAAAAGTATATGTCACAGGTGTTTGACTTTGGACTTCTAAGATTCCTTCATAAAGAATATCAAAGCCCCATTTCAAGTCTCCTGGAAGAAGGTTCTGGCCCAAAAGCTGCTTAAACTTTAATATTACTCCTATGAGAGGACAGTGTCACTTGACCAAGATAAATTTCCCTGCAAGGGGATAAGTGAAGCATTCATCTAATCTCGGCCGTACATTAGCAACTTATTCAAGATTAGCTACCTATTGGGACGTGGACATTAGTGCATTTTCCAGAGATGGTCTTGGGTCTTTACTTCCTTTTCAGTATGCAAATCATTGCCAATGTTCAGCCTGCTCATTTTTTTCCTTGCATACCATTAACTTGTTTCCTGTAAGGGGGGTCACCTGATATCAACTCACATACTGAATGGATTAGAACTGGATGGCAGAGTGGTGCAGCAACAGCATTGTCGCCTCACAGAAAGAGGTTCTCCAGTTTGATTCTCAGCTGGAGTGCCTTCTGTGTAGAGTCTTCATGTCCTCCCTGTGTTCACGTAGGTTTTCTCAGGGTACTCTGATTTCCTCCCACGTTACAAAGACCTGTGTCTGGAGTGTTTCTTCCTGGGCCTCTTCTGAAAATTGACTTCATTCCAAGTCGGACTTTCCCGGTAAAGAAATGTTAAATGAAAATAAAATAGAAACTGTCTGAGAGCTTATTGCTGATGAATATATAAAGTTGCCAAATGCCTGGGATCTCAACCTAAAAGGAAACTTAGATGAGAACGCTAACATCTTTCCAACATGGCATCCAAGGTTTCTCGTGTGATTTGTATTCCTTATTGTTATGTAAGTGTAACAAGAAGGAAGTTGGTAGTCCTGACTTATACCTTGCAGGGACTTCCCACTGGATACATTCTTATTAGCATTATCTGTTTTGAATGTTTTACTTTCACTGACTATGAAGCAGTTTACCAAGCCATGTAATTCATGAATATCTCTGTCTAATATCTGAAATTACTCTGGTTTATCATACTGAAATTTCTGAATGACATTTGATTTATCCTGCTTGATGTAATAAAGAGTATTAAACATATTTTGCTAATTATTAGATCCATTACTATAACACTGAACTTCTTCTGGCTTTTCCTGGTTAGTGGTCACCACAGCGGATCACCTGTCCGCTCATGATTGGCAGTGGAGTTTTTATGGTGTCAAGTTGCCAGCCCAGTGCCCAACCTTCTAAAGAAGGCACACACATGCACACACTCACACCTAGGGCCAATTTAGAGTGTCCATTCCACCAAAAGCATGTCTTTGGGATGTGGGAGGAAACCAGAGCACCAGGAGGAAACCAATGCGACCACAGGGAGGACATGTAGACTCCACACAGAAGGCACCCCAGCTGAGGATTGAACTGGACAGCCTCTTGCTGTGAGGTGGCAATGCTAACCGCTGCACCACCATGGCTGCCCATTATAAAACTGAACTCTGGCCTATGAATTCCTTTAATCAGAAATGTACAACTTTTCATGAATTTTCCTGGAAATCATTAAGTGTCAAATAAAGTAAAACATAATGGAAACATGTTGAATCTTGTACCATCTTTATCAAATATAGTCTAAAGTACATTTAAATTCCTTTGGTATCCTAACAGTAAACATATATCAGAGTATAACACACAAACTACATCAAAGGGGCACTCATTCCTCATGGATGGTCTTCTCAGTGTCAGCGTTTAAAACTTAGCCCAGGATACAATTTAAACGAGTATGCAAACAGTTGTACGAGAGGGGATCTGAACTGAATAGATGATGAAATTATCAAGAAAACGATAGAGTATCACTGGAGCTGAAGTCATCCTCAAGTCTTGGTGAATATTTTTACATGGTGAACCCTGTTTTCACAAAATCTCACCAAGATGACACTGATATATAGACTACATCTTGCATAGCATATATCATGGAGAGAGGAAGTGTGATGACCCACCACTGGACCAGTAATCAAGGAGCCTCAATCCTCACCACTGGCACCTGTGGAGGAAGTTCACTGGGATGATAACAGGTACACACACAGTATTTACAGATGCAGCTCTCTGCAGCAAGTGCAATTTCCCTTAAGAGCACACAGAGACCACAGTCAGTCTAGGGCTGGTTTACCCCTCTTTCTCCAGATACAGTAGAGAGTCAGTTATCTGAACTAATTGGGACCTATGATAGTTTGGATAATCAAGCATATAATTGAACCAGATAAAAAAAACATCTAAAATCTTGTTTTTTTTTCTGCACACAGGAATACACTTTTCAATCATTCAGTAATTCCAATGGACAATAAAGAATATTTTTCACACACGAGCTGTCTACAAGTTCAAAAAACATGCTCAAGCAAATACATATAATGTTTACATATTCAGAGTTTATGATATTTCTTACTCAAAAACCTTGAATGGCTGGTTCTGATAACTGACATTTCTGATAATCGATGATTGGATAATCGACTCTCTACTGTACCCAATAAGTCTACCCAGTGGCACAGCTATAGAGTTGAGTCCTTAGCCAGGGTTCCAAGCCAAGTCTTCCAACACTCTCTCTGTCCAACCAGTGCTTCATGTCCCTGCCCAAGTAGCTGACGTACACACTCTTGGAGATTTGTTTTATACACACACACGCACATATACACACATACATCTGGGAAAAGCTGGCACAGGTTTACTAGCTATGCCCCCTTCTGCCCAGACTATAAGGTAGCTACCACTGCCACCAGAACCCCTCACCAGTGACTTTAAGGCCCTTAACAAAGGGTTGTCCACTTTTACTGTATAATATTTATAGTAATACAAATGGTAGTTTGCCCAAAAGCAAGGCTATTACGAATGGCCCACACAGTGTCACCAAATAAATATGCAGTTACTCTCAAAACTTAAATATCTCTGCAAAGACCAGCCACAATGAAAGGTTTAAATATATTTAATGATAAATAATAAAAGAACAAGAAAATACTAAGTATATATTGACAGTAACATCAGAGTTCAAAAATCACACAAAATATTTAAAATAACATTGAAGTACAATCTCAAACAACTAAACAAAAACAATATCTAAACTAAGTTTCACTATATTACTGACTGTATCTAAGAGAGTTGCTATTCCCTAATAACTTACTTAATTAGAGCAAGGCAGATGATGTGATGAATGGCTCTTCTTGTCAGATCCAAGGTTGAATACAGAATGCTCTGTCTCAGTAAGAGACTTCTCAAAATAATATCTAAAATATTACTACTGAGATACCTGGCAGAATGACATCATTTCTGGTCATCTGACTTCTAGTTCCTATGCAAAACCCCATTTCTGGAAGCTGACAGGACTTAGCACCTACCTGTAAAAATGCACACACAAGGTTTTTGCTCAGATCTTTGGCAGGTGCTGGAAGTCATAAAGCAAATGCATACCTCCATGCTTCCAGAGTGTAATTAGATCATCCCAAAGACAAGACAGAAAGCTTCCTAGTACAGACTTCGTGTCCCTGGCTGCACTGAAACCTGTGAGATAGCATCTTTATGGCCTAGCCTATCATCATCATCTCCTTTCGGCTTATCCCGGTTAGGGGTCACCACAGCAGAACAATGGTCTGCAGAACAATTGGCAGTGGAGTTTTACGGTGTCTAGTTGCCATCCCAGCTCAACCATCCACAGAAGGCACACATGTACACATTTACACCTAGGGCCAGTTTACAGTGTCCAATACACCTACAGCATGTCTTTGGGATGTGGGAGGAAACCAGAGCACCCAGAGGAAATCCACGTGACCACAGGGAGGACATGCAGACTCCACACAGAAAGCACCCCAGCTGAGAATTGAACCAGAAAACCTCTTGTTGTGAGGCAGCAACACTAACAACAGCACCACCATGGCCGCCCTATCTTTATAGCCTAGCCTATAAAGTGATAAACCTTCAGATATTTTTCTAAAGTTTGCTGGACTGAGGTTAACCTTCCAGTTTCCTCTGTTAACACATAAACATTTAAACAGTTACAATAATACATATACATTTCTGTTCTCTCCAGTAAGGCACACCGGGCATACATTTCAAACCCAAGCACTTTACAAAAGACCTTTTTAACACAAACTTCTATACAAATCAGTTTGATATACACATGACATACAGTTCTAATACAGTTGTAACACAAGCATCTTGTATAAATCAATTTGATATTCACAAATGACACATAACTATTTACAAAATTCCAGCTAGCTGTGCTAGCAGTACCTCCTTTTGTCACAGGTAGGTTAAACAATAAAAAGTCTCCTGGGTGCACAAATCCTAGGATACGAAAGTGCCCAATCCCGTTGTATGCACTGGTGCCAGGACTAGGCAAAATGGCACTGTTGAATCCTTGAGCCATGGAAGCATTCCTACAACGGAGTAAGGCCAGGCTCAGTGAGAGGATGCCCCCCCCCCCATTTTAGAAGAAAGTAGTAGTCCACAAAAACCGACAGGCCAAAAAAAAGCCATAAAGATGGTAAAGTGGACTGCTGAGGATAAGGAAGAAATTATGCATTGTTAGTATTACACAAGAAGCCCAGAATTTCTACATAGAAGATATTCAAAAAGATTAAGAGAGATATTAGAGGAAATATAATACTTGCACATGAAAAACTGTCAAAAGCTTCAAATGCAAATTTGAATTCTTTAATACAACAGATCCATGAAAAACATTATATAGATACCTGGAAAAAGAAGTAACAGAGGAAGTGCAAAAATATAAAGAACAAAACCCAGAGATTTTTGAAAGGCATAAACATATGGACATGGGAAAGACAAAGAGATGTGATATGGTGCAATGTTTATGGAAAGGAAAAAGCAAAACTAATCAATACAAAAAGTAGCTCCAAAGATATTTGAAGAGAAATGCAGGCAAAGGCACATGGATATGGAAAAATTAATAAAACAAGAAAATAAGAGAACAAGGGAGAAAGTAGAAAAGATGATTAGTAATACTGAAGTGAAATAAATATAAACTGAAGTTATGGATTACCTGGAAACTGAAGGATTTAATGTAGAAAATCCTAGTCGGGTAACTTCACATCATGATGCAACAATGACTCCCCAAATTACGGAGAAACAGGTGTAACAGGAATTACCTGATCACTTGCACTTGATTCTCTGGTGCCTTCACTAAGAAACCAGTCCAAAAATACAGTTGTAGTTGCATAACAAGTGAAGGAGCAGGAAACAGTGGCAACTCTGATGCATGCAGGGTTGTACAGTGACAGACCAACGAGTTCCATCCAGTATGAAGGAGCAATGGATGATGCAGGACGCAGCTCAAGAGGATACGTCACAGGAAGACATTGTGGAACTTTGTGTAGGATATGTCACAGAAAGACATTGTGGAACTTTGTGTAGGATATGTCACAGGAAGACGTGGAACCTTGTGCCCTCACGAAACAGAGAGCAAACAATGTGCCCCCAGTTTAGAAGAAAATGATCTAACGGAAGAGTTACTTGATTTAAAAGAGATGAACAGACATATTAAGATCAATGAAAGAAATAGATTACAGAAAATAAATAAGACCAAAAATGGTAGGTCTGAAAAACAGGTGAACACAGTAATCAAGATTATTAACAGAAATTCATGTGATATAACAAAAGTAAATACGATACATTACAGTGCAGCTAAACTAATAACACATAAATTCTTACCACAAAAATACAGAGCAATAAAGGAAAGGAGGGGAAGAAATAAAATGCCATCATGAAAGCATCGAGCAGAGAAAACTATGAATCAGTTAAGACAAGAAGTGTCACTGTTAGAAGAATATAAAAGAAAGAACAGATCAACAAAAATACTTACAAAGATAGACATGATAAAAACAACATATAGTGTCAGAACAGACCAGGATCTATCATACACTTTTGCAAATAATAAACTAAAGATATCAGCACAGGCAGAAAAACTTAGAAGATACACAGATAATATAAAGGAAAAGTACAAAATAAGCAGCTCATTGATAACCCAAAAAGGTTTTAGACAGAGCTGGAAAACAAAACGTAAGGAACAGAAATACCACCAAAATGAAGAAATAGGCACATTTTGGAGAAATATTTATGGAGAACCTATGAAACATAACAAAGATGCTGAATGGATAGAAAACAATAATCAGCAAGGAGTTTAAATGCACAGGATGTGAAATGGGATGAAGTAACATCAAGAGAAACTGAAACAAAATTAATAAAAGCTCCTCATAGGTTCATAGGTGTGTACTAGGCTAATGGACCTGGAGCCTTTACAACCCTAGCCCATACGATTACCCTGACAAAGCACCACCCGACCTTAGATCACAGTGCCTCTGTCGAATACAGCCACTGGAGTGATCCTCGGGGTGAATTTTCTATTTCCCATCCACTCATCAAGATATCTCTTGAAGAGGGCCAGTGAAGTATTCTGTTTGACATGTATGGGAAGTCTATTCCATAGCATGGGCAGTCTGTGGGTTATGAACCTGTCCGTTCTGTTGATTGTGGTAATGAGGTTGAGGTCTCTGGAGCATGTGGTGCAGAGGTATTGGGATTCCTTTAGATGTAGCATTTCTAACAGAGCTGGATCAGACATGGCTTTGTAAGTCAAGCTGAGATCGCTGTTAAGTAGGCGATATGAGACAGAGAATAGTTGGAGTTTTTTTGAGTCTCTCCATATAGGACAAGTGTTTAAGGCCTAGGATCCTCTTTGTGAGGTACTTTTGTGGCCTCTCCAGTTGTTGTCGGTGTCTAGTGAGGTACATGCCAAATGGGGCATTCTACTTGATGATTAGCCTAATGAGGGAAGAGTAGAGGGAGACAATGACCTCTTTCTTCCTGGATACAAAACCCTTAGTAATGAGATGTGCCACATAGAAGGTCTTTCTGACCACAGTGGCAATGTGGTGGTCAAAAGAAAGGTTGCTGTCAAACTGTGTTCCCAGATGTCTTATAACTCCTTCTGTGTTCAGTGGACTACCATCAATGTGGTAATTCATGGGAACTGTGTTTTTCCCAAAGGGGATGACGACACATTTTTTGGCATTGAGTTTAAAGCCATGGTTCTGACACCAGTTGTCGGTCTCAGTGAGGCCATTCTGTAGGATGTCAACATCACTTGGGGAGTTAATAATGGCTCCCAACTTGCAATCGTCTTCAAACATTGTTAGCCAGAGTCCCGTCATGTTGGCCTGGACTTCTGAGAAGTAGATACCAAACAGGAGAGGACCTAAGACCAATCCCTCTGGAAATCCACTCATGACTGGTTGCAGTCTGACTTGGAGTCAGCTACTTTCACACTGTGGGTTCTGTCTGTGAGCCAGTTTGCAACACACCTAGTGATATAGGGGTTGATGCCTAGGTTAGGTTCATAGGTTCATAGGTCGGTACTAGGCTAGCGGCCCTAGGGCCTATACAAGCCTAGCCATAACAATTCCCTGGCTATTTCTTCCCACACTATTTACTTCCCTGGACCCCTGTCTAGCAGGGTGACTAACGTGATCCCTGGGGTGAATTTCCTTTCTCTCATCCAATCATCAAGGTTCCTTTTGAAGAGGGCCAAAGAGGTGCACTGCTTGACATGTATGGCCAGTCTATTCCAGAGTCTGGGGAGTCTCTGGGTCAAAAACCTATCCCACCAGCATGTTATGTTTATTGTGATGACAAGGTTTAGATCCCTGGAGCATGTGGCTCTGAGGGATTGAGATTTCTTTAAGTGTAGCATGTCCAACAGCTCTGGGTTTGACATGGCCTTGTATGTTAAGCAGAGATTGCCTCGGAGTAGATGATATGCGACAGAGTATAGCTGGAGTTTTTTAAGGCAGTCAGCATAAGGCATCTGCTTTAGGCCTGTGATTCTTTTAGTGAGATATTTCTGTGGCCTTTCCAGTTGTTGCAGATGTCTTGAGAGGTACATACCAAATGGGGTGTTGTATTCTATAATGGGTCTAATGAGGGATGAGTACAGTGGGACAATGACCTCCTTTTTTCTGGATGAAATGCCCTTAGTGATGAGGTGTGCCACATAGAAGGATTTCCTGACTGTTGTGGCGATGTGGTTATTGAAGGTGAGACCACTGTCCACCTGTGTCCCTAAGTCTCTTATCACACTTTCTGTGTTTAGTGTACTGCCACCTATATGGTAATTCACGGGTACATGTTTTTTCCCAAAGGGGATAACTATACATTTCTCGGCATTGAGCTTGAGCTCATGGCTCTGGCACCAAGCATCTGTTTCTGTAAGGCCCTTTTGTAGAGTATCAACATCATTTGGGGATTCAACAATGGCTCCCAGTTTGCAATTATCAGCAAACTTTGTTAGCCAGAGTCCCTTAGTGTTGGCCTGTACTTCAGAAAAGTAGATGCCAAACAAGAGAGGTCCCAGGACTGAACCCTGAGGTACTCCACTTGTCACTTGTCTGGAGCTGTATTTAGAGTCGGCTACTTTTACAGTGTGGGTTCTGTCAGTAAGCCAGTTGGCAACCCATCGAGTGATGTAGGGATTAATGCCCAGCTAAGTAAGTTTATCTATGATTCCAGAGTGAGGGATGGTGTCAAAGGCCTTGGCGAGGTCCAGATAGGCTGTGTGGACGGCCTTACCCTTGTCCACGGCTCTAGAGACTAATTCGAAGAAGTCAATCAGGTTCAGGAGACAAGATCGGCCCTTCACGAACCCAAACTGGATGGGGTCCAGTGTTTTAAGGTTTCCAATGTCTTTTTTTATAAGTTCCATGATAATACGTTCCAAGGCTTTGCAGATCAGGCTCGTCAGACTGATGGGGCAATAGTTCCCGGGATCCAAGGCGGATCCCCCCTTGTGGAGTGGGATAACTGTAGCTGTGTGCCACTCACTGGGCATGAAGCCTGAGGTGAGAGTATGATTAAACATGACACTTAGGTGAGGTGCCAGTTCATTTTGTAGTTCATGTAGTACGCAGCCCGGGATGTCATCTGGTCCCATGGGTGCTGTATTCTTAGCTTAGGAGAGTGTGTTTTTTACCTGTGTGGCGGTTATTACCGGAATTAGGCAATCTTCCGGTATTGAGATGGGCCATTTAGGGGGTGAGAGGGGGTGAAGTTGGCACTGAATTGATCTGCCAGGATATTGGCAATATTCTTGGGATCAGTATATTTAATGCCATTCTGTTGTAGCTCAGAGCATATCTGAGCATTGCCATTTAGATTCTTGACATAGTTATAGAATGTCTTGTGGTTGTCTTTGGAATATTTGGCAATTTTATTTTCGTAACTAGCTTTGGAGGATTTTATGAGGGATTTCAGCTTCTTACTGAGTATGGTAAGGGAGTTTTTTGCATCCTGGGATTTTCCTCTTTTCTGCAACAGTTTCTTCCTTTTGTTGTAAAGTTTGTTTATGGCAGGGGACCACCAGATTGGCTTCCTTTTTTTGGAGGAGAGCATCTTGGTTCTATTTGGGATGGCACGATTCATGCATAAGTGGATGTGCTTGCACAGAGCCTTAGTGTAGGACTCAGCAGTCGAACTTTCAGTTCCCATCTGCATGGGTGTCATGAAGTTTGTAACTTCTGACTTGAGTAGCATGAAGTTGGCTTTGGAGAAGTTTTTTATGGAGGTTTCCTTACTGGGGGGTGGGATGTGGGTGTTAAGGGTGATTAGCTTATGGTCTGATTTTACCAACGAGGGGGTGACCATAGGTGTGGGGCATCGATTTCCCATGTTGGTAATGACTAGGTCTAGGATATTGGAGCCCCTGGTGGGACTATGGATTAGTTGGTACACGAGTAGTTTTCCCAGTTAATGGCAGGATAGTTGAAATCACCCAGTATTAGGGTGTTTGGTTGTATATTAATATTTTCCAGTATGTTTAGAAAGGTGTAGTGAGAATCTTGGTGCATGGTGGGGGGATCTGTAGCAAGCTGCAATTTGGATTACAGTCTTACCTAGTATTAGTCGCACCTGGAGAATTTCAGATGCATTGTGTTGGGCAACTAACCTGGTGGTGTGAATATCCTTGGTGAATATGGACACTCCTCCATCTTTAGTGTTTTGATCCTGGTTTGGTGGCCGAAAAGTGCAGTAAGAGTTGTAGCCTGGTATTGCAGGTGTGCTCTCTGGAGGCTTGAACCAGGTCTCAGTTACTGCACAGATATCGATGTTCTCCATTTTTAGGAGTGCCTCGAGAGAGTGCATTTTGAGGTTTAGGCTTCTAGCATCGTGTAGCATTACCTTCAGATTTTGCATGCTTGTACCTGTTATGGTGGTGGTTTTGTCCTTTGAACTTTACCTAAAAAAGGCACAATAGGGGTGGCAAGAGCCTTTTCCAGTAACCTGAATCCCAGGGGCGACAGGTGCAGACCATCTCTGGCAAAGCATCGTGGTCTGTCGATCATGTCGTCCCAGGCAGACAGATACTGGATCCCCTTTGAATGACACCAGAAGCTTAGCCAATTGTTGAAGTCAATCATTTTGTCCTTATATTGTGGTATAATTCTGGGTGAAGGCAGGATGCTACTCAGGGCTAGGGTCATACCTGCCTGGGCCACATGATCCGAGAGCTCTTCCATGTCTCTTTTCATGTAGTCCAGGGAGGTATGTCTGACGTTATTCACTCCAGCATGGAAATGACAGAGTCATATTTGTATTTGTTGTGGAGTGACTTGAGTGCATGAGTTATGTGGCGGATCCTGGCACCCGACAGGCAGCTCACTGTAATTTTCTCCTTGTTCAGCCTGGTGAGTGGGACATCAGTGTGCCTGACTATAGAGTCACCTATGACTAAAGTGTTAGGTAAGTTGTCTCTTAGGGGCTGTTGCTGGGTGGCACACTGGTGTTGTGAGCTATGTGACACTTTGGTTGTGATTGGTGTTTGTTTGCATTTCAGCTTCGGAGGTCCTTGTTGCTTGGGCAGGTTGCAGTTAAGGGCCTCTGCATATGTGGATTTAATGTTGCTATGTGTGGGTGTTGGTGGTGTGAGTTTAGAAGGGCTATGTGTTGCTTGAGGTGTAGCGCGGGTGTTAACCTTCTCCTCTTGATTGTCTAGCACAATCTTGGGTGGAGAGAGCTTTGCTTCCAGTTTGGCTATGTAAGTGCATCTCTCACAGGTTGTAGTGTTGGGTGGTAGGAGGAGAGGGTTGTCTGTGTACATGAGCAATTGCTGCATTGCCCCAGTATGCCCAGATTCACCAGGTGGACAGAAGAAATCAACAGAAGCTGACCTTTGGACATGCCTGGTTTGGTGCTTTTTTTTTTGAAAAGTACAGGAGCTGTTTTCCCTTACCCTAGCAAGGTACTTTGCAGTTATAGGCTGTTTAGTGCCTATGATTAATTTCTCCTTATTAATAAGGAGAGTTGAGTGCTTGTATCAGTTTAAGGCTTCCTAGTGAGTTTTTCTATGATTTCTGAGTGGGGGAATGGTATCAAAGGTCTTGGCCAGATCAAGGTAGGCTGTATGAACCACCTTGCCTTCATTCACAGCTCTGGCGACTGACTCAAAGAAGTCAACCAAGTTGAACAGGCATGATCTACCCTTCACAAAACCAAACTGTGTGGGATCCAGAGTTTGGAGATTCCCTATATCCTTGTTTATTAAGTCCATGATGATGTGTTCCATAGCTTTGCATATCAGACTTTTCAGACTAATGGGGCAATAGTTCCCAGGGTCTGTAGTCACTCCTCCTTTGTGGAGAGGGATGACTGTAGCAGTGCGAAATTCAATAGGGACAAAGCCTGAGGTGAGGCTGTGATTGAACAGGACACACAGGTGAGGTGCCAGTTCACACTGTAGTTCATGTGGAACACAGCCAGGGATATTGTCAGGTCCCATGAAGCTGTATTCGTGGCCTTGGACAGTGCTTTTCTAACCTGTGCAGCAGTAATACTGGGTGCCTGGAAATCTACTGGCATTGTGATTGGTCCTTTGAGGGGGACTGAATCTGTCGGCCAGTATATTGGCTATATCTGTTGGCTCAGTAAATGAGGTACCATTGTGCAGTAGCTCAGAGCAAATCTGGGTATTGCCATAGAGATTCTTTGCATAACTAAAAAAGGTCTTTTGGTTGTCTTTACTATCTGCTGCAATTCTGTTTTTATAGCTAGCTTTAGAGGATTTGATGAGGGATCTCAACTTTTTGTTGAGGCTGATAAGGGAGTTTTTCCAGTCTTGGGACTTCACCTTATTCCACATCAGTTTCCTCCTTCTGTTGCAGAGTTTGGTTATGACAGGGGACCACCAGATTGGCTTCCTTTTTTTGGAGGCAGGCATCTTGGTTCTATTGGGTATGGCGAGATCCATGCATTTGTGTATGTGTTAGTACAGTGCATTGGTGTATGATTCAGCAGTCATGCAACTGTTCTCCATTTGCATGGGTGCTGTGAAGTTAGCCACCTCTGTTTTTAGGAGCCAAAAATTAGCTTTGGAGAAGTTTTTCATGGTAGTTACCTTTGCGGGGGGTGGGGGGGGGTGGATTTACAAGGTGATTAGTTTATGGTCAGATCTAACCAAAGAGGAGTTGACTATTGGTGTAGAGCAATGGTTGCCCATGTTGTTGATGACCAGGTCAAGGATGTTGCTACCTCTATTGGTGGTAAGAACGAGCTGGTCCAGGGCATTGGAATTAATGAATTCCAACAAATGTTGGGCAAGTGTATTGGTACATGAGTAGTTTTCCCAGTTAATGGAGGAGTAGTTAAAGTCACCCAGTATGAGAGTGTTAGGTTGGATCCCAATATTCTCCAGGGTTCTTAGGAACATGGAGTGTGAGTCCTGAGACGTGGTTGGGGACCTATAGCAGGCTATGACTTGAATTGCTGTCTTACCCAATGTTAGCTGCACCTGAAGTATCTCTGATGTATTATGTTGGGTTACCAGTCTGGAGGTGTGTGCATCCTTTATGAATATGGAAACACCACTGTCTTTGGAGCTTCGGTCCAAGATCTGGGGCCAAAAGGTGTGAAATGAGTTATAGCCTGGTAGTCCAGGGATGCTTTCTGCTGCCTTGAACCAGGTCTCTGTTATAGCACAAATATCGATGTTCTCCATTTTAAGGAGTGCTTCGAGCTAGTGCATTTTGAGATTTAGACTTCTAGCATTGAGCAGCATGACCCTTAGATTGCATTTGTTTGTAGCTCCTAAATGGAAAATTCCAAGTCTAGGTATAATACATAACTTCTGGATAAAAGTATTAACATCTTTACACAAAGATTTAGCCCTGAGTAAGAACTTCTAATATGGGTATCCCCAACTGACACCAACCTGTTTAACAACAAGAAAAAACACACGTCCTTAAGAGTGAACTTGCAAGCTATCCTAAAAACTACAGACCAAATACTTGCCTTCCAATGATGTACAAACCCTATACTGAAATTGATGCCAACGAAGTTTATAATCATTTAGAAAAAAGTCAATCATGGCAATAGAACAAAAGGGTAACAAAAGAAAATCATATGGAACAAAAGGTAATTTGTCAGTAAATAAAGATATAATGGGGAACTGTAAAAAGGGAAAGAATCTAACTATGGCATGGATAGATTATAATAAACATTTAGCAGCATCCCACATTCAAGTATAACGGTGTGATAACAGATATATAAGATGCATCCAGCATTGATCAATTACATTACAGTGATCATGAAACCACCTTGCAATTAAGCCATGACAAAGGAAAAATATTATCCCAGGGATAAAAATTCAAAGGGGGATATTCCAGGGTGATTCTGTGTCACTGCTGTTGTTTTACCTTCTCTTAACCCATTAAGCTGTTTATTTAATAAATTAATTCTTGGTTGCAATTTAATTCCCAGAAAACAAACTTTTTTAAAGATTTCTCATCTACTTTTTGTGGATGACTTAAAACTATGTACTTCATCAGATAAGGAGTTGAAAGCACAACTGCAAGGGGTTAAAACCTTCTCAGATAATACAAGAGCATTTGGTCTTAATAAATGTGCTAAAGCAAATGTTTAAAGTAGGATGGTTGCAGTATCAAGAAAATATTAATCTAGAACAGGAATGTGATATAAAGGAACTTGAGCAGGAAGCAATGTATAAATATCTGGGAAGTGATTAAGCTTTGGCAATAAAACATGAAAAAATGTGAATAAAACTCAGTAAGGTATAGTTCAAAAGATTAAAAGCAATATTGAAAACAACCTTAACATCTGGAAATAAAGTCCAAGCTGTAAACTAATTTGCTCTTTCGGTTTTAATTTACATTTTTGGTGCAACTCACTGGCCCCAAAAGGCATTTGATCAGATGGATAGAAAAACAAGAAAACTGCTTCATGCTTATTAAATGTTGTTATTGTGTCTTTCGGCTTTTCCCGGTTAGGGGTCGCCACAGCAAAACTCCGGTCTGCTAATGATTGGCAGCAGATTTTTACGTGCCGAGTTGCCATCCCTGACGCACAACCTTCAACAAGGGTATGCCCATTCACACATGTCTCCGCACAGAAAGACGTTTTAGCTGAGAATCGAACAGGACAACGTCTTACTGTGAGGCGACAATGCTATCACAGCACCACCACCGCAGTCTTCATGCTTATTAAATGATATATAAAAATTAGTGTATACCAAGAATATATATTCTATGCTCCAAAGGAGGTATGGGCCTCCTCAAAATCGATTACATGTATCTGCAGTCGTGGGACTGTATACAAATCTGCTGACCTCATTAGATCCAAACATAGTGAAAGATCTAAAATATAAAGGGAGGAAGTCTAAAATGACTTCTCTGTTTAGTTTAGCAGAAGAATTTAGGTGGCAAGTGGGAATGGAAATCAAACCAGAAATAAACAAAAATCAGACAGTAACTGAATGTGGCAAAAAAGCAAAACAAAAAAAAAAAAACAAAAGAAAGAATATAAGGATAACGATCAGATGAGAAGAAAGAAATATGGAAAAGACATCCATACAGTAGTAGGCATAGAGATCTCCTGGAACAACCTCATGTTGATCAGGACCTGACACAATAATGGTTAAGGCGAGGTGAGCCAAATCCAAAGGATGAAAGGTTAATAATGGCAGCTCAGGATAGTGGGCTACATAGTTGTTGGTTTGCAAAGTCCATTGAACATGTGGGTGAAACACACAAATTTAGGTTCTGTAAAAAATTATTGGAAATAGTTGCATCCCTTGTTTCTGGGTGTGATGCACTCATGGCAGAGGGTTTGTACACTGAAATGCACAATAATGTGGCAAGATTGTTTCATTGGGGATTGTGCAAAAATTACATTATAGAAGCAGCTGAGAAGCATTGGAAAAAATGAAGGACAAAGCATTACAGAAAAATGATGTGTCATCACATGGGATCACCTATTACAAACAATTCAAAAGTAGGTGTGAGAAAACCAGATATAGTAGTCCATGAAAAAAAAAACAAAAGTAGCATTGATCATTGAAACTGATACACCTAGTGATTGCAACACCTCACGTAGAGAGAAACAGAGTCATAAAATATTAGGCTTTGCAAGCTTAAATTAGAACAATGTGGAAGACAGATACCCAGACAGTTCCAATAATAGTAAAAGCAATTGTTTTAATAAAAAAAATCTACACTTGTATCTAGATATGGCATCAACACATGTAACTCCATATGAATTGCAGAAGGGGTCAATTCTGAGCACATCGTTGGTGCTGCAAAGAGCACTTTTGGCTAATGTCAAAGATAGAAACAATTCTAATTTCATGAACTTTAATTATACCCTGGTTTAGATATGGGATCCATTCCCATCAAGGTATTAGAAACCCAAAAAAGTTGGAGGAATTAAACCAAGAGTAATTGGGTCTACTTTATACCCTCGAAACACGAAAAACCCGAATCCGAATTGCGCAACACATAAAGAGCAAACCGTGGCTACGTTCAACGTACTAAAGCTCGAAATTGTAAACCTTGAACCATCGTAGTTGGCCAATCCACCACCTGCAACACACTACCTACCCAAACACAATAAAAAAAAAACATACATGCACTAACCAAATCCCTACTTCTAACCCTAAATTAAAGCACCAAAATCTTACTGCTAACCCTACACTAACCCCATATACACAACTGTCTATGCACTATCCTTAACCCCTCCCTAACCCTAAGGTCCATAACTACCGCACACTTCCCCTACAGAGCTATACCCAAACAAACTAAATATTCCACACACATACACTTAACAAAACCCTACATTAAACCTTACATACATTACCTACACAAAACCTTACATACACTACCTACCTATGCACTCACCTTAAGCTCTCCCTAACCCTAAGGCCGTAACTATCGCAAACTTACCTTACAGAGCTATACCGTAGATGGGCCAACTATGCGATATTGATATTTCCCCTTTCTCGGTTTTGTTCGTTTGACATATTTGCGGTTCGCTCTTTCCATGTTGCGCGATTCAGATTCGGGTTTTACTGCTTTTGAGAGCTTAAAGTAGACCCGAGTAAATGAGAGATGAGGTCTTAATAGAGAGACGGAATCAGCAAGAAAAGCAGACTATAGTTGCTGGAACAGAATTCATCCTGAAGCTTTCGTGAGTGTATTTACTTGGTGGACCTTGTTTTTTATAACATCTAACCATGCTGATACTGACAGATAGGTTGTATTTTATATATCATGTAGAAAGGCAGGCTAAAAAATAAAGAAGGCCTGGCTACAGGTCACAAGATAAAACATGCCCACTACTGGCATAGACACTAATGCAAGACTAGAAAAATGACAGCGTAGATTCCTTAGAATTTGAAAATATTCCATGTTGTGAGTAGCTCCATTTTTGGTAAAAGGATATAGCAGTCCAAAAAAAATTGCCAAACAAGAGGCATAGCAACAAAACAATGGCAGAGAGACAATAAAGTGGACTGTTGATGATAATAAAGAGACTATGTGCCACTTCTACTATGCAACAAACCCAGAATTTCCATACAGGAAAATCTATCTATATATCTATATCAAAAGAAAAGTTAGGGGAAAGCAAAATGATAAGATCAGAAAAAACGTTAAAAACTATAGAAAAATAAGATCTTTAATAGAATAGATAAGATCAAATTAATAACTAAATAAAAAAAAAAACTTTAGGCCAGCCTGAAAAAAGAACAGAGTGAGGAAACACTATAAGAAAAAGAACCACATCAAAATCCATAAAAAACATGGACTTGATGAAGAAAAGGAGACCATATTTATGCAGAAAAGAGCCAGTATGACCCTTGCAGCTCGAAAGATATTTGAATATGCATACAGGCAAAGACATCTGAACACAGTACATTTTATCAAGGAAAGAAAAAGTGCACATACTAGTGAAATATACTGAGAACAAAAATATTATCATTGTGGGAAAGAATCTGAATTGATAAACCAACTGAGAAGAGGAGGGTTTGGTGTGAAGATGCTCATTCAGGAAAAATTATAATGTGATGAGTTAGTGAATTCACAAAGGGTGGTGCTGAAGACAGAATGGAACACTTTGGGGAAAAGATATCTCACAAGCTGAAATTCATGAGCCTTCTTCTAGGAGATTGCCTCTCAGATACAGTTGCTGTGGGAGGAATAAAGATGCCTTGTTGAAGTTTGATGTAGTTTATTCAGTTAAGTAGATATATGGATGAGTGTTTTTGTTGTAAAAACTTAGAAATTAGAGTAAGAACCCTCGTCCGTCTACCTACTTAACTGAATAAACTGCTTGAAACTTCAACAAGGCATCTTTATTCATCCCACAGGGAGGGTATCAGAGAGAAAGTCTCTTAAATCTGCTTGCTAAAATGATTTTATCTGGACTAATCTTTTGTACTCTGCTTCTTGTTAGTCCTGTCACCCTCTGTATCACAGGAGGGAATCAGATACCTGACCTGACTCAAGATTTCTGGATTACCTTTGTTTTCTTCTAGAAGACTTGGATAGCAGATTGTGCAGAATTGCACAACAAGGGAAAAAATCAGAAAAAAAAACAGAGCAAAGCTTAATGCTTTCAGACAAGGACAGAATGATCTAATGGAAGACCTTCTTGATTTAATAGAGCTGGACAGGCATATTTATATAAGAGAAACAGTAGACAGAAAAGCAATAAGACCCACAGTGTTACAAAATTGATAAATCAAACACACTAACTTGGTCTTTTAAGATCCATATGTTGTAACAGAAGTAAATATAATACATTATAAAGTGCTTCTGTGACAAGGGAGGTACTGCCAGCACAGCTAGCTGGAATTCTGTAAATAATTATATGTCATTTGTGAATATTAAAATTATTTATAGAGAAGTGTAACAAAAGGAGATACTGCTAGCCCAGCTATCTGGAATTTTGTAAATAATTATGTCATTTGTGAATATCAACATGATTCATATAAGATGTTTATGTTACAAGTGTATTAGAGCTATATGTCATATAAGATGGTTTGTACAGACGTGTGCTGAAAATGTATTTTACAAAGTGCTATTTGAAATGTATCCACAGTGTACCCTACTGCAATTGAAGAGAAATGTACATACACCATTGTAACTGTTTAAATGTATATATTTTAATAGGGGAAACTGGAATATAAGAGGTTAACTTCAGAAAAATAACTGAATTTAAATTACTTTATGTCCAGGGCATATAAAATATGTTATCCTTCAGTTTCAGTGCAGCAACAGACATAATGTCTGTAACTAGAGAAGTTTTCTGTATTGTCTTGGAAGGAAGTGTTTTATTGTTTTATGACTTCCAGGATCTGCATAGATCTGAAGGAAAGTCCTTGTGTATGTATTTTCACTGGTGTATGCTAAATACTGCTAGTTTTCAGCAGTGGGGGTTTACCAAGGATAGAGTTAGGTGACAATAAATAATGTCATTCTGCAAGCTATCCCAGCAGTAATATTTGAGATATTAATTTAAGAAGTCTCTGAGAGTGAGACTGAGCATTCTACATTCTGTCTTTGACCTGACAACATCAGCTAGGGGATTTACTCACCACATCTGCCTTGTTTCTCAAATTAAGTGTACTAGGGTATAGTAATTCCTTTAGATATAGTCAAGAATATAGCAAAGCTTATTTTAGATATTTTTATTTATTTATTTGAGAATGTCCTACAATGTTGTTTTAAATATTTCCTGTGATTTTGAACTCTG
Source organism: Protopterus annectens (assembly GCF_019279795.1). Classification (NCBI taxonomy): domain Eukaryota; kingdom Metazoa; phylum Chordata; order Ceratodontiformes; family Protopteridae; genus Protopterus; species Protopterus annectens. The sequence goes on along the minus strand of NC_056746.1, from coordinate 171,653,066 downwards.
ATATCGCTGTAAATATATACTGAGTATTTTCTTGTTCTTTTATTATTTATTATTAAATATATTTAAACCTTTCATTGTGGCTGGTCTGTCTAGAGATATTTAAGTTCTGAGAGCTCTTGCATATTTATTTGGTGACACTGTGTAGACCACTCCTAATAGCCTTGTTCTTGGTCAAACTACCATTTGTATTAACAGTAACATTACACAGTAAGATTGGACACCCTTTGTTAAGGGCCTTAAGGTAGCTGATAAAGAGCTGGCTGGTGGCAGTAATAACTACCTTATAGTCTGGGCAGAAGAGGGCATAGCTAGTAAACATGTGCCAGCCTTTCCCAGATGTGTATATATGTGTGTGTGTGTGTGTGTGTGTGTGTGTGTGTGTGTGTGTGTGTGTGTGTGTGTGTGTGTGTGTGTGTGTGTGTGTGTGTGTGTGTGTGTGTGTGTGTGTGTGTGTGTGTGTGTGTGTGTGTGTGTGTGTGTGAGCTACTTGTGCAGGGACACAAAGCACTGGTTGGACAGATATGGTGTTGGAGGTCTTGGCTTGGCCACTCAGCTGAGATCTCAACTCTATAGCTGTGCCAGTGGGGAGTCTTAATGGGGATCTGGAGAAATTGGGAGAAACGTGCCCCATAGTGACTTTGGTCTCTGTGTGCTCTTAAGGGAAATTGCACTTGATGCAGAGAGCTGCATATGGAAATACTGTGTGTGTACCTGTCATCCTCCTAATGTATATCTCCCACTGGTGCTAGTGGTGAGGATTGAGGCTCCTTGATTACTGTTGTCAGTGGTGAGGTGGCACAGCTTCAACAAAATACAACATGACAAAGGAAAGGAAGGAATAGAACAAGTAGAATGCCATCATGGAAACACTGAAAAGAGACAACTATAAAGCAACTAAGGCAAAAAGTATCACTATTAGAAGACTATAGACAAAGAAATTGATCATGAAAAACTCTAGAAAGATAGATGTGATAAAGGTAAGATACAACATCAAAACAGGCCAGAACTTATCTTGCACAATCTCTAATAATAAAGTAAAGCTATCAGCATAAGCAGAAAAACTTAGAAGTATACAGAAAAATATAAATGAAACATACAAAACAAGCAATTCATCAATGATCAAAAAATGTTTTATAGAGAATTGAAAAAAGCAATAGTGATACCACCTAAAAAAGAAAAACTCAATACAGTTTGGAGAAGCATTTATGAAAACTCTGTTAAACATATATAGGCCAAATGGAGAGAAGGGTTAAAAGAAGCTGCAGGAAGTGCTAGTATAGGTAATATCAAATTAAATGAAGTAGCAGTCAGGAACATTGAGATAAAATTAAGAAAGGCTCCTAAATGGAAAATCCAGATCCAGGTACAGTACCAAATTTCTGACTAAAGGTATTAATATCTTTTCACAATGGTCTATCACTGAATAAAATGTTTTTATATGCACATCTGGAATTAACAACAACCTTGTTAGCAACAAGCAAATTCGTCTTATTCTTTTTTTGGAGTGAACCTTCAAGCTATTCTTACATCTATAGACCAATAACTGTCCTACTGACAACATATAAATTATATACCAGAATTGATTCAGACAGCATTTCTGGTCACTTAGAAAAATATTGACTTATGGACATAGAACAGAAATGTGATAAAAAGAAAAACCTAAGGAAGAAAGGATAATCTGCCATTAAACAAGACTATAATGGAGAGCTGTCAAGGAAGAAAAACCTAAGTACAGCATTCCACATTCATGGATTATGGAATGCTTACAGATGTATAAAATGTATTTATTTTTTATTTATTTATTGCATTTGTGTACCGGGAATGTCCACTGGGCCTAAAAGAGCCCATTTTCGGTGGAGGCCCGGGGAGAAAAGCTCCGACAAGTACATAGATGCAGAAAAGAAATTAAACATTAATTGGTACAGAAGTAGAAACGGTATTACACATAGTGGTTACAGTAATATATACCGAATATATACATAAAAGCAGGAATTGAGTTGGTTGCCAGATGAATTCAGAGTGGTAAAAACCAAGATAAATTAATCAGCATTTTTCTGCCAGTATCAACAAGCGATGAAAGAAAAAATAAATAATAAATATGGAGAAAGTATCATCAGTCACTAGTAGTAAAAAGCATAGGAATTTAGTTATAATATAAGGAGAAGGAAGAGGTTAGGTAATAGAGCAGGTGCTCTATATAGTGGTGCTAAAATGCACCCAGTATCAATACATTACACAGCAATCACTATGAAACACCAGCAATCCACTTTGCAATTAAGTTATGATAAAGAGCAAATTACTATCCCAAGGATAAAATTCCAAAGAGGCCAATCCATGCAATTCTGTCACTGTTGCTGTTTTGCCTTACCCTTAACCTATTAAGCTCTTTCCTTAATAGATTAACCTATTGTTAGAGCTTTACTTCCAGAAACCGACCTTGCCAATGACATTTTATCCATTTTGTATGGACAATTTAAAACTGTACAAATCATTAGACACAACTGAAAGCAATGACTACAAATGGTTACATTTTTTTTCAGATGACGTAAGAATGTTTTTTATTTAAAAAAAAATGCAAAAGCAACATGCATAGCACAGAAAGTGAAGCATTCAGAAAATATCAGCTTTCTGCATAGTCTCTATCCTGTCATCTACTTCCTCTGAGATTTATTTCACAAGCAGATATAATTAATCACAATCTATCTTCGATAGTCAATGTTTCTGTCTTGCTATAAGAATAATTTGAAATTGCTCAATATTCTTAATACTGCTTGTTGTTTGTTGCTGCTGAAATAGTAATGAATTTGTTAAAAAAAGAAAGAAAATATCAACCTGGGAGAGTAATGATATTTAAAATTACTTGAACAAGAGGGGGTGTATAAATGGGTCTATTTCACATTATTGAACAACCAAATGTTCGACTTTCATATGGCCGAGACCATATGATCAAACATTTGAATGTTCGAAAATGTGAAAGTAAAATAAATAAATAAATAAAACAACTAAACAGTGCTAGCAGGGGGGCAAGCCCACCTAGACCCCCCACACTCCCTGCTATTTAAATACACCAACTCCAAGATCGCACTACATTGTGGTAAAGAGATATCTTCCCATTCCATGCTCTATGGAGATTGTCATTCAGACCGTTCAAACTTTTAAAAGTTCGATTATATGGTCTCGGCCATATGAAGGTCAAGCTTTTAAAAGTTTGACCATCTGAAGGAGACCCGTATAAATATCTGTGAATAAATGTAAGGTCAGTAATACAGTATGATCACATGAGAACAAAATTTAGTAAGGAATATTTTATAAGTCTAAAAGTAATATTAAAAATTGCTTTGGCTACTAGACATAAAGTTCAATTATACCCCATCTTGCTTTTCTTGTTCTAACTTGCTTCTTTGGTCTGATTGATTAGCCCCAAAAACACTGTGTCAGTTTGGCAAAAAACACAAAACCTGCTTCATGCTATCTAATGATATACGAAAATCAGTGCACGATAGGACTATATATCCCTCAGTATGAAGAAGGTACTGAAATGTACTATATCAAGAGACTGTAAACCTATTGGTTGACATCATAAAATCCAATAGTAGTGAAATTTCCAAAGCATGAAAAAAAAATCTAAGAAGACGTCCTTGCTCAGATTAGCAGAAGCATTTTGGAAAAGAGTGGGAAAGAAAATCAAACCGGAAGTTGACAAAAAAAAATAAAATAAAATATAAACAGGTGGCAGCAAAGTGCCAAAACAAAAGAATGAACATGACATGTAGGTTCAACAGCACAGAACTAGAAAGAGTGGTATATCTTGTTCCTGATGATGATCCTGGATGAGGGTCTGTAAGCTGAAAGGCCCAGAAATGGGACAAGACTGTTGATTGGGATTGTGGAAATATTATAACATACATTTGGCTCAGAAGCATTGGAAGCATGAACCACAAATAATTACTGAAAATAAAAAGTACTAATCACATGGGATTACCTAGTACCATCAACAAACAAAGTACAAGCAAAAAAACAGATATTTTAGTACAAGAAAAAGCAGAAAAGTAACAGTAATCATAGAAATAACTATGCCTTGCAATTACATTATCCTGTGTACTGAGATATTTAAAGTCAAAATACCAGGATATAAAAGGAAAAGATACAATAATGTGGAATAAAGATACACAGATAGTTCCAATAGTAGTAAAAACAACAGAGCGATTAGAAAAGAAGAATGTTCAAGCATACTTACGTATATTACTAAAATAGGTGACTCCATACGCACTGCAGAAGTAGGTAATTCTGGGTACATTATGAGTGCTGCTAAACACATGCTTGGCAAACATTGAAGACTGACGCAATACTGATTTTATGAACTTTATTCATACCATGATTTAGGAATGGGGTCCACTATAGATAAGGTATTAGAAACCCTAAATGTTTACAGAAATTAACAAAGAGACCAATTTATTTATAATACTATATATATTGTGGTGCATGGAGTACCATGATTACATTCCAAAATCAGAAAACAAGACAAACTTGTAAATTACTTTTGTAGCATATGATCCAGCCTTAACAGTGCTTTCAGAGGTGTGTAACACTTGTTACACACACCCCTAAGTGCTGTTATGGTTGGGTCACATGCAAAGGACATTCCTTCACCCTCAACTGTCCCTAAATATCTTGCTTCATATTTTCATTCTGGTCACAGAAGTTTACAGACATCAGCCCATAAGTCTTCTTCTTTCGTTTTTTTCCCAGGGTAGGGTCGCCACAGTGGATCATCTGTCCACTCATGATTGGCAGTGGAGTTTTACAGTGCTGAGTTGCCAGCCTAGCACCAAACCTTCCATAGAAGGCACACACACGTACACTCTCACAAGTAGGGCCAATTTAGAGTGTCCAGTCCACCTACAGCATGTCTTTGGGAGGAAACCAGAGCACCCAGAGGAAACCCACACGACCACAGGGAGGACATGCAGACTCCGCACAGAAGGCACCCCAGCCGAGGATTGAACCGGTGAACCTCTTGCTGTGAGGTGGCAATGCTAACCACTGCAACACCACAGTCGTCCTAAACATCAGCCCATAAGTACATTGTTTAATTTAGAGCAGCATTTATAAACTGCCCCTGACTTTTTCTTCCCAGTTATATTTGCTTGCTGCCTATGTGTCAGCACTTGCTAATTGCTTTTCTGGCTTTCAAAGCTGGTAAAACACTTGATATTTTAGGTTGGGTACTCCCTGGGCCCTAGGCCTAGGGCCTAAGCCTAGCACAACAATTCTGGGATATTTTCTTTCTTCAACAATTTCTCTGGACCCCTGTCTGTCTAGCACTGGGGGACATGATCACCCGGTGAATTTCCTATCTCCCATCCAATCATCAAGGTTCCTTTTTCTGAGATTATTGTCTTATGTTACTATGTAATATACATCAGTCTATTTGAAATGGATTTTTATTTGCATTTTGCTACATTATTTTTATATAAAAGACAGAGACAGACTAAATACCAGCCATTATTAAATATTTTACTGAATTTGTTGTGCAAAAGCAATTTCTCCTGATACACCAAGGACTGGAATGCAGCTCTGGCTGATACAAGGCTAAAACTGATTTAACAGTATGCATGAAACTTTATACAAAAAGAAATGAGATAGAACTGAAGTATTTCAACACCATCTGTCTGACGACACAGAGAGCACACTGCAAGGTTTGGACACTCTTGGCACCTCATTTGCATATAATCTAGTTCATAGTAGGCTGTGCTTAATTTATAGTTTATGAATGAATTTGGATTGCCACCTTCTTCCATTTGAGAAACTGCATCATGTGCTATAACAGCTAGTTAGAAGTATAGTTGTGAAAATTATCCTATTAATAAAATCTTGGCTTCATTATATCAAAAACTATTATGAGTACTTGTTTCAGTATGGAGAACCAAAGCCATCACCTAATACAGCCCTATTATATACCTACAGCCAGACACCAGTGGACACTATGTTCTACAGCCAGCTTACAGAAACATGCAGTATGTCTTAAAGTGTTAATATGAAACTACCCGTATTGCAAGGCAAGTCAAAGGTGCAAATTTCTCAAACGAGATACAAGCACACACTAAGCAATGCATATAATGCTTTCTATATATTTCATGTCATATGTTTCTACACTTCCAAACAAATATCTGGTTACTGAATTGGTGGAAATATTAAAAAATATAAAACTCTATTCCCTTATCTGACTGCTGCTATTAATACAGTACAGTTGCTTTGTAGCTATGTCACCCACAAATATTGTTTTACTTTACCAATGGTGCGCACAGACTACATATCCACACTGAGATGCAAATGGTGCCTAGTACACAAAAAAGGGTAATAAGATACACACAGGATCAGAAAATTAACATAGTCTATTCCCAGGCAAAATGAATTCCTCAGTTGTGTAGTGTTTGCCCATTCAGTAGCAAACAACTACTGAAGGATCATTTCAACCAGTACAAACAAACAAACAATTGATAGAACGTAAGAGTGTGTGTGTGTGTGTGTGTGTGTGTGTGTGTGTGTGTGTGTGTGTGTGTGTGTGTGTGTGTGTGTGTGTGTGTGTGTGTGTGTGTGTGTGCATGTGTGTGTGCGTGTGTGTGTGTGTGCGTTTGTGTGTGTGTGCATGCGTGCACATGAGCATGTACATGTATATCTCTATGTGCATGTGTGAGTGCATGTATGTTTACAATGCATGTATGTACTACATCATTCAAAATCCACAAGTACCATGTATAATTGTAATATCTTTGTTCACACAGTGCTATGCACCCTAAATACAGTTTCCCACATTTTACCACTGTTGCTAAGATGCAGCCACTGGTGGGTGCACAGCCAGCCTATCAGCTTTCAAAATGATACTAGGGACCATCAAAAACCATAGCAGATAGTCCAAAATCACAGCAGTCAAAATCTGCTTATGCATAAATTCACATCACTGGGGGGAGGATGGGTGGCACAAATGGATACACTTATCCTTTCGTCAGGTACAACCAATAAAAGTAGAACCCTTGTGGTGCTAACCAATGCACACCTGCACAGCTGCACCAGAAAAAAATGCACCCTTACTGCACTGTAAAAAGATACAAATGTTTGTTTCTTGGTATACTATACACACCAGTTGTATAGTTAGAATTAGTATAAACGTTGTATATTTTTATTTGTCCAAAACGTAATTGTGGAACTTTTACTAAAATATACATTTATGTTGCAGTTAAATAAAAAAGAAGACACTATAACTTGCAACCAGGCCATAAAGACAAGCATTTCTAATGAAGTTACTCACACCCTTAAATTTTCTTGCCCTCCTGAGACATTTTAATGTGATTTCTCCCTTCCCCAGAAAAAAATAATTTTGCTCATTTTAATTCTGCACGGTGTACAGATCCAGTAAAGTAACATTCTAAAATTGCTTTGCCACCTGATCAAAACAGTGCCTATAAATTCCTCTTTTTCAATTGCCGTGTGTCCTTCCTGCCATTATAATATTATAAAAGCTTTATAATATGTAATTACACACAAACACACACGAACGTGCACACACACACACACACACACACACACACACACACACACACACACACACACACACACATTCATGTAGCTATCACTTACACTTACTAGGGTTTACAATTGAAATCTTGAAACTGCATCCATCAATTGGCATTAATGTCAAACCAATATTTTGAAAAGTGCAACAGCAAACAAGTAGGAAACTTGAAACTGAATACATCAACTCCTGTAGTTCAATGTATTTGACATAGCAGGAGGTGACATCAATCACTCAAAATAGGCATAGTAATGTACCGTGACACTCTAATCAACAGTACATTTGTTAAATAAAATCAAGAATTTAATACACAGGAGGTTCAGGTTAAAAAGTTTACTAGTGTACACCAGGAGGCAAAAAATGTACAAGTACAGAAGTTTGTCTAACATGAAACAGGAAGCACACAATTTTATATAGTCTTTACATTCAAGCTGTGCCCACCTTACTGACATGATATGTCACAGGGCATCTACATCACTTTAGCTTACAGTCCTCTATTCATAAAAACTGCTGATGCTGTATATTTTAAAAAAGTTTTTCCTCTGGTAACAATACGGCCTTGCTATCCACCTGGTCAGACATAATGTCTTTCTGTAAAGTTACTTCTTCAAGGTTTCACATCAGTTCGAATACAATAGTGGATTCAATCTTCTAATACACATCTTTGTTCACTGTAACACTTTCCCACCAGCTGCATGCTATCTTAGAAGCACATATACAAGGCCAAATCATCCCAGCAGGAAAGAGCAGAAGATTTCATTATTTCACATATTTAATTTCCTGACCCAGCAGATAATCACTTGTGAAAAGCATAAACATTAAAACTTGCTAAGCTAGCAACTGCCAGGGTCAGAGGTCAGTTTGCTTCAAGCCACACTGCAGTTTCTAAACTACTTACATTTACACATGAATTAATCCTTTCTGTTATATGATTAATAGAATAAAATGCATTACATACTACTTTGTTTTTAAACTAGTATTTCACACATATTCAAATACATATTTTTCTAACATTTTCCCTCCTATTAATACTTTTTATTCTATTTTGAAGTATGTATAATGTCATTTCATCTCCCAACCTCTTCCACTAAGGATTTTCAGTTAGGTGAGTCATTCAATCTATACTTCAGAAAAAATATCATCTGAGATTAATTTTTCAATCTCAATATCTTGGTACAAAGTTTCAGTAACAGATACATCAATAAAATCTTTGATTAGTCTTTTCATGCAGGGAATTCCACAACAAACACATGCTCCTATTAGGAGTATACCCACACAAATGGCAATCAGAATATTCATTAGGATGGAACCCCACCCCCCCAAATAGATTCTGGAAAAAGTTCATCAGTGGGTTTGGGCCTGGTTCAGTCATGGCTGATACTTGCTGAATTACCTCTAGGTGGTTGTTAATTTCATGTCTATTGTCTGGTATGTATGCACAGCATTCTTCTTTGATAAGTGTGCACGTACCACCTCTCGTCGCTAGGGTGAAGTCAAGAGCCATTCGATTCTGTAACACAACAGTTCTCATTGCATTCAGTTCATCAGTCACCAGTTCTAGGGCAGAGAAAGTCGCATTACTCATTACTTCGAGAAGTTTTGACAACTTCCTCAGCTCCCAGATCGATTTGACTGCTCCATATGCTGGGAATATTCCTGCCCAAGATATAACACTGTCACTCAAGTCCATATGAGTCAATTTACTTTTGTCTTTTATGGTATTATGGTCTTTCCAGCCAGCGTCGATCCTTCCAACTGGATTTACAGGTTTTTCAACTGGACCTTCAGGTTTTTGGGCTGCTTCTCTCACGTTTCGTATCTTACCCAAAGGCAATTCTGCAGTATGTCTTATTTCCGGAACCAGATAACCCAAAAAACAACTGCCGGACCAATTCTCAGGTAACCATTTATATGCCTTTTTCCCACAAATAAAATAACAGTTTTCTACTTTAGTACTAATACGCATTAACCCTGCATGAAACATTTTCTGATCTATAACTGACAATTGTTTAAACAAAACAGGATTCTTGCGAATGTCATTCATGGTTGTTTTCAGTGAGTTCAAATATGAGTCATAATTAGTATTGCAAAGAATATTGCCATTACTATTCTTAATATAACACCGATAAGATATTGTTATGTTACAATTGCTCCAGCCCACCTGGAGAGTATCATTTTTGTAAAAACATACAATTCCTTTTTGTGTGACAGGTAAAAATAAAGCTATTTTGTCCTGTGATCTCACAGTTCCTGTATCAAAAAGTAAATTCTCCCAAGTCTCATTTATCCCCAAGGGAACAGCGGACATTATCAGTCCTCCATATGCTGTTGGTATAGCTGTACAAACCCAGCAATTTGAAATGGTCATAGTCTCTGCATATACACGCTTCATGGCTAGGTATGTGTTAAAATTTGGATGCCAGTCTATAGACGTTTCGTCACGCCTTCCCACTTTCACTTGTGTGGTTGAGTGTAGGAAAAACCACAACAAGAGGAGAATTGTCACAATTATAGTCAATAAATGTATACTCAGCAAAATGATTATGCAACATCTCTGGGGTTGATCTAAATTTCTATTCGCTTTGTTTTTGGCCATCTTGCCCTTGTTGTATATCAGTCACAGAGTTTTTATCAAGTTGAAAGTTCTTTACCGGTTTGCAGTGTGTCAAATGAACCCAGGACGTCCTCTCAGCCACTCTGACTGCAGTAGGCATTGCCAACAGTACCTGGTATGGCCCTTCCCACTTTGGACTCGCCCAGTTCTTCCTTTTTGTCACTTTCAGCCACACCCACGTCCCGGGGGCCAAAACTGCTTCCACCGGTCTGGTCTGCTCCTTATCTGAAAAAGAGTTAAACTGCAAAACAGATTTATTTGTTAACAGTTTCCTCATATAACTAGCTAATGAACTGTCAGCCTCTTGCTCTGCAGGCATGAGAGCTTTCCATTGAGGCACATAATATGCTCTCCCAAAAATCATTTCAAAGGGAGTCAAACCCTTCACATTTGCAACCGTTCTCATACTCAGCAGTGCTAAAGGCAGACAATGTATCCAATTATTTTGGGTTTCTTCAACTAACTTCCTAAGTTTATTCTTAAGGGTACCATTGTACCTTTCCACCAGTCCTGCTGACTGTGGGTGGTAGGCGCAATAGTTTTTCAAGGAGATACCAAAAAATCTCCCAAGTTGTTGGATTGTCTGGTTCACAAAATGTGTGCCGTTGTCATTATAAATTCTTTCCGGAATGCCAAATCTAGGGATTATTTCTTTTATCAGGGCTTTCACCACTGTTGCTGCATCCGGATTCTTGGTTGGAAAAGCTTCTACCCATTTAGAAAACATATCTACAATGACTAAACAATACTTTTTCCCTTCACATTTATTCAATTATATGAAATCCATACAAATAGTATGGAACGGATACGGTGGTATAGGAAAACTTCCTTGCTTAGGTTTAAATGCCCCTTGTGCATGATGCTTGTTACAAGTATGACAAGCTGCACAAAATTTTTTTGTGTAATTTGTGAATCCATATGTTTGGAATATTCGGTTTACTAACTGTACCATCCCCCCTGTTGAGACATGGCACTGCCCATGGCTCAACAAAGCTGCATATCTAAATAAATTAGACGGCAATATCGTTTTTTTCTCTTTGGAAATGTACAGTCCATTTTCAAGAATTGCGCCTTGTTTTTCCCATTTCTGTTTTTCTGCTTTTGTAGTAAGCATTTGCATTGTCTTTAACAGGTCTAAATCTAAAATCTCAGAGGGTTGTAATTCCTCATTCAAAAGTAAAGTTTCTGAGTCTGAGGCTGCTTGCTTTGCAGCTGCATCAGCTCTCGCATTTCCTTTCGAAATCTTATCCTGTTGTTTTGTATGAGCTACACATTTACAAATAGCTACTTTGGTAGGTAACTGAATAGATTCTAATAATTCCAAAATAAATTGCGCATGATTATTTGGTTTTCCACTAGATGTTATCATTCCTCTATTCTTCCATTGTTGCGCAAATACATGTACTGTAGAAAAAGCATACTGACTATCAGTATATATGTTTACACACTTGTCTTTTGCTAAAGTACATGCCCGCGTCAAAGCTATCAATTCTGCTGCTTGTGCAGATAAGTTATGTGGTAAGGATTGGGCTTCTAGAATTTCAGTGTCTGTAACTACTGCATACCCTACTAGATTCTTTCCTGTAGGGCCCCTTTTGCATGAGCCGTCCACGTAATATGTCACCTCGGCATTATCCAAGGGCATATCTGTGAGATCTTGTCTAGGCAAGGCTAACTGTTCAATTTCCTGCGGGCAGCTGTGTGGTGTGCCATCCACAGGAGTTGGAAGTAGCATTGATGGATTTAATGTCGTACATCGTTCAATTGTCATATGAGGTTGGCTCAGCAGTATAGTCATACATGAAAGATGTCTAGCAGGAGAGAGGTATGCTACTTTTTCTTGCAGTAAAATTATTGTGACTGCATGAGGCACTCTCAATGTGAGAGGGTGGAATAACACCACTGAGGCTGAAGCCTGTACTGCCATTGCAGATGCAACTACTGCCTGTACACAGTGAGGCAAAGATTGCGCCACTGGGTCTAACTGCGATGAATAATAGGCTATGGGGCGTTGCTTGTCCCCATGTTGTTGCGTCAGCACTGACGTCATATATCCTTGCTTGCAATCTACGGTCTGAAAGAACCGTTTGTGATAATTTGGGAGTCAACTGCTTCAACCTGCAGAAAGCCGTTTCTGCTTCAGGTGTCCATTGTAAAATATCTTGTGCTGCCATTGGTGCTTATATATCAAGTCAGTCAGTGGAGCAGATTCCAAAGCATAATTTGGTATCCAGCTCCAACAGAAATTATTTGTACCTAAGAAAGACATCATTTCCTTCTTGGTTACTGGTTTGGGTGCTTGCAAAATTGCTGTTTTTCTTTCTTCGTCTAATATTCTACCTTCATTGGATATCACATATCCTAGGTATCTAACTTGCTTTTTCCAAAGTTGTAACTTATTTTTGTTTACTTTGTGTCCTTGTGTTGCTAAAAATTTCAATAACTCTACAGTATCCTCCCTTCATTGTTGCTGGGTGGGGGCTGCTAGCAAGATGTCATCTACATAAAGTAGAATCTGACTACCTCCCGGTGGGGTAAACCCTGCCAGGTTGCTAGCCATTTCTTGTGCAAATATTGTTGGGCTCTCACAATATCCCTGTGGTAGTCGAGTATATGTATACCTTTTACCCTGAAATGTAAATGCAAACCAATATTGACTATCAGGATGTATAGGTATTGAAAAGAAAGCATTACTAATATCTACCACAGAAAAATATTTTTGTTGCGGTTTCAAATTGTTTAACAAAGTATGTGGGTCTGGCACCGTGGGTGCTCTGGGTATCACTGCATTATTCACAGCTTGTAAATCTTGAACCATCCGTCATTCCCCGTTTGCTTTTTTAACAGGAAATAGGGGTGTATTACATGGTGAATCAGGAGATTCTACCAGTACTCCTTCTTTGAGTAATGCTGCTATTATAGGCTTGATTCCTATTTCTGCATCTTTTCTCAAAGGGTATTGTCTTTTCTGTGGTCTAAATGCTGATTTTGGTGTAATTGTAACTGGTCCTGCTGTTCGAATAAGTCCTACATCTGACTTTCCTGTTGACCAAAGAGTCGTTGGAATTTCACATAAAGCTTTTTCTTCTTCTTCTAATAAAAATGCTAATCAGCTGTCCTCGCTAGATTGCAAGTGAACAGCTGGATGTGTCTGTGTCAACCAATTCAGTTTTTGCTTCTGTATCCCTTGTTCTGACAGTTCTAAGTCAGTCTGTTTCTCCCATCTTGTCACCTTTTCTCCTAAGTCTGCCCATTTTACATTTTTGTTCTTTGTCAAGCTGACATGTGGTAATCGATTTGATCTATATAATGCAAGGAATTCTCGGGGTAATGAACAGCTAACTACACTGTTCCCCTCAGTATCCCAGTACAAAGTACGTAAAACCAATCTAGTTGCACGATTTCTGAATAATTCCTGCTCATACTCTCTATCAGGTCCTGGTGTAGTACAGTAGTATAGAGTACAGTGTAACAAATGCTGTCGATCTGTGTCGAGGGAGGGGGCTTTACTGATGGCTACGTTCATCAGTTCCTCGGTTACTGCCCCTGGACCAGTCGTGACTAGGTCCTGGCTGTACCAGTAAAAAGTTTCACCCTCCGATCGCACTTCAAAGGTATCCATTTGTCTCTGCGCCACCATACCTTGTACAGTTGGAACTACTGCTATGCCAAATATCTGCATAAGGTCCCTACCCAATAGGTTCACTGGACACTTTGCAGAAACAACAATTTTACTTCTCTGGGTCATACCTGAAACAGGGTCAGTTATTGCTATATCATGGGAAAGTGGTTCCCTGTATAGTTGTCCATTTGCAGCTTTTACCAGTATATAATCAGGTGATTCAGAATGTTCTGGTAACTTGGAGGGGTGTATCAGGGTCCGTGATGCTCCTGAGTCACACAGGAATTTGACTTCCCTTCCCTCCACCAGAAGTGTAACTTCCAGTTTCATATCTGCTAAGTAGAGCTCTAGGCTCAATAATGCTAAATCTAAAATTTCACTTTCTTCATCCTCCATATCTACTTGCACTTCCTCTATTCCTTCTGTCACATTTATATTTGTTTTCTGTTTATTAACTTCTCCAGATGATTTCTGACTTTCGCATGATGTATCTTCACTATCATATAGTCAGTCCTCATCTCCCTTATCTTCTGCAATTACTTTTTTGTTCTGCTTACAATCCCTTGCTAGATGTCCCTTTTTCCCGCACTTGAAGCACTCACCTTTCTTTTTCCTCTCTTCAAAATCTTCTGATCGTTTGTCAGACTGTTTGTTTCCCTGGGCATTCTTCTTGCCCTTTTTACCTGACTGTAACACAAATACTTCAGCTCCGTCTTCAGCAGTGAAGACTCGCGCCTTTTTTTTCTTCTTGCTATTGAAATGTCTTTCAGCATGTCTAGTGTATTCAAGTAAGGCTTGTAGCCTACCTGTTCGATGGTCTATCATATGCTTCGTAATGAAGCTACTAATAGGTGCAATGCAACCTTTCAAAAATGCATTTTTCAATTGTTGTTCATACGGGGAATCATTCATTTGGTTCTCAAGAACCGACATACCGTTATGATTATTAAAACATTCCAATAATCTAGCATAGTACCCATCTATTGTCTCATTTTCCTGTTGTATGCATTGATTAATTCAAGTCCAGTCTGCTCTAGGTTTCCATTTCTCAGAGAGTCGGTCTGTAAGACCTTTCACTCTGTTGTCTAATTCTGCGTCACTATGTGGAAGTGGTTTGAGCTCTGCATTACGAGGATTCCAGGTGCCACAAATCATGTGCCAATCTGGACCTATAACTTGTCTCACTACTTTTTCCACTTCTTCCCCATTCAAGTGGTAACTCAACCTCATGCCTTGTAAATCTTCTAAAAATTTCGTAAAATTAGTTTTCGGATGGGGAATTCCCTCAGTAGCTTTCCGGATATCCTCCGGTGTCCATGGTCTATATACTAAGAGTGTTGGGTCCTGCCCTTCCTGTCCCGCCTGAGGATTTGGAACCTCTATAAGAGGGCATATTTCTTCCTCACTCTCATCCTGTAGGTTTCTCTCTATTTGATATGATTCTGCATCCCTATGTATTTTACGTGTCCGGGACCTAGTTTCAATAGGATCTCTAACAAACGGTTGTGGTCTTGCTGAGACTTCAGGATAACGCGGAGGCGGACCAGCCTGTCCACTCGCTTCATATCCTGAAAAGGGTAAAGGAGGGGGCAAGGGAGGAGGAGGAGCTGTTGCTATTACTAAGTTATTATCTTCTTTGTCTAAAAATAATGTTTTCGAATTTTTAATCTTCTGTTCTCTACGATTTGCTTCCTCAATCCACCTGTGTGCCTGAGGAATGCCTAATTGGCGTTGCTTTTTTGCCTGACCTCCCGCATCGGATTTAAGTTGTTTAAGGAGTTTAACTAGTGAAGTTTTATCTAGTTTACCATCAAATTCATATTTGTTAACCCATTTCGTATAACACCTAACGTTATCGGAACGTTGTAATTGCATGTATTTTGCATCTTCGGTTAGGGGCGGATCTCGTGATGTTTTAGTGCACTGATTTCCCATGGTAAAAGAAAATGTTACGTAACCCTTCTTATCACATGATATCGAAAGTTCAGTTCCTTTTCACAGTTTATCTAGAATAACTGCCTACCTTATTCTGTTACCCTGATCTATGACCAAATATACAGTACTTCCTTTTGTCCCTGATCTGCATAACAAATCTTGACAACAATATACTGTAGCCTAGTCCCTGATCTAAAACAGAAAAAAGGCAAAATCTTCCTACCTGAGCCTCTGGTATTGAGTCGTCCAGGATCCGCTCTTCGGCCACAGATAAGAAAGTGGCCAGCCTCTTTAAACGACAATTCAGTCAGAGGTCTTTTCACCCAAGAAGAACCATTTCGGTAACTTCTCCTGCACAGTATTCGACCACTGGTAGACTCTGATCTGCAGCTGTCCGAGGGATTTCCAGTCCAAAGGACCAAACTGTTAAATAAAATCAAGAATTCAATACACAGGAGGTTCAGGTTAAAAAGTTTACTAGTGTACACCAGGAGGCAAAAAATGTACAAGTACAGAATTTTGTCTAACATGAAACAGGAAGCACACAATTTTATATAGTCTTTACATTCAAGCTGTGCCCACCTTACTGACGTGATATGTCACAGGGCATCTATATCACTTTCGCTTACAGTCCTCTATTCATAAAAACTGCTGATGCTGTATATTTTAAAAAAGTTTTTCCTCTGGTAACAATACGGCCTTGCTATCCACCTGGTCAGACATAATGTCTTTCTGTAAAGTTACTTCTTCAAGGTTTCACATCAGTTCAAAAACAATAGTGTATTCAATCTTCTAATACACATCTTTGTTCACTGTAACACTTTCCCACCAGCTGCATGCTATCTTAGTAGCACATATACAAGGCCAAATCATCCCAGCAGGAAAGAGCAGAAGATTTCATTATTTCACATATTTAATTTCCTGACCCAGCAGATAATCACTTGTGAAAAGCATAAACATTAAAACTTGCTAAGCTAGCAAGTGCCAGGGTCAGAGGTCAGTTTGCTTCAAGCCACACTGCAGTTTCAAAACTACTTACATTTACACATGAATTAATCCTTTCTGTTATATGATTAATAGAATAAAATGCATTACATACTACTTTGTTTTTAAACTAGTATTTCACACATATTCAAATACATATTTTTCTAACAACATCACACCCCACATCCCCTGCAAATTATATACTCTGAGACGGCACTATAATGAGGAAATGGAATAATTCCGTTCTAAACAGAACCGCTATCTCCACTCAAAACTCTGAACACAAATACTCGAACTACACTACCCATGAGATGTAATGTAGTCGATGTATTTGGGTTTGCAAAACTCCCTCTTGGAAAAATCCATGTTGACATTGTCACTCTTGATTGACTGCAGTTCACAAATCTAATTGTAAACCCTTACTTGTATGACTCTGTACACCACAGATGTCTGTTTACAATCCAGTGAATAAATAAATACATGCATAATGGCCCAGGAATATATTTCAGCTTGTTACTGTCAGACTCATACAGTGTAACTCACTGCAACCCCCAATTCCTTCTCAACCTTTTAGCTAAAGAATCAGGGGACAATGATCCAAAATAAGAGACAGATTTGATATATATATATATATATATATATATATATATATATATATATATATATATATATATTACTGTTATATATTTAGATAGTTGCTAGTATAACGTTTTCCTGTCACTTGTATAACTGTATATCTCAGATGTCTGTTTGAGAGCAACTGAGTGCATAAATAAATAAATGGTCTGAAAATATATGATAGCTCTATACTATCAGAACTATACAGTGCAATTCCCCTGCAACACTCCCCAACCCCCACTCCACCCCACCCCCTTTGCCCTGTCAGCTTCTTAGCTCAAGAATCACAGAGAAAGACTCAGACTTAGGGACATATTTTAAATATTGCTCTGACATACTTAGGAAATGCTAGAATAGCAAGTTTTGCATTAGATTTTTTTTCTGAAAGATATGAAGTCTAAAACTCATGTCTGCCATTATTTAATGATTGACCAAATCAATTTGCCAGTAAACCACACATTTTAGAAGAACTGTACAAAAATACTGCTCAACGTCTTTGTTCAAGAATTCCGGACAAAGCTAAAAACAATGGATAGACAAAGACCTAAACAAGGAACAATTTTAAAATATTATTTTGGTTCACTTAAAACATTACTAAAATATTAAGTTTTGTATCAATATGCATTTTCTGAGCAATGAGACTGGCATCATTGAATGACTGTAATCCTCAGTAATTTTCTAGAAAAAGAAAACATTTAAATTTAACAGGGCAAAGATATCTGACAAAATCAGGAATGTTCTGCAAAATTACTGAAAGCTAAGAGGCAGAGCTATGCTCTCTGCCCATTTGTGCCTCTCTCTCTCTCTCTCTCTCTCTCTCTCTTTAGCTCTACAACTGAACGAATGAAAGAGAAGAAATTAGATCTGTCACATGTCAGAGTGGTGCAGACACAGACTTACAAGCTAAAATTGGAGGGATTCACAAAATGCAGAGCAATTGAGAGATATGGTGGAAAACATGAGTCTGTATGAAAGCATGGCACTATGCCATTTGCCTTCCCAACTTCCACCTCCCCAAACTCTAGCAATTTTTCTTAGGAGGGCTACATTTCAATGTTCTCCCCCAAACGTACATTATAATCACCTCATGCTTTGAATTTCAACATATTCCCAAGGCACCTATGATTACTTCAGCTTTTACCAGACACACAGACTGCTGAGTTATCTGCCTTCATATCTCAGCTAGCAGTTTTTATTATGACAGAATCCCACTTCCATAGCAATGTATAAGCATGTTTAGTATGCTACATGTTTTTCCAGAGTTTGTTTACTGTCTTGAGCGTGATTCTGCTCAGGAATCATGCTGATGATAATACCAGGCACTAGAAAGGATCCACCAAGCACCTCATGCACATGGCAGTGCATGTCTGCGAATCTACTTGCTTATTTCTGCAGACGTTTGTTGTAAAATTAGTCTTCGTTGTTTTGTCCTTCCAATTGGACTAATAGCTACATATTTAATTAATCCTCTCATGTTCTGTAATTTCTTAATTTTTTTCTACCTCACCATAAAGTACCTTCTCAGATTCAAAGCTTAAAAAAGGAATATGATAGTCTGACAGGAAACAAACTTTTGCTGATGACACAAAGGTATGCAACAGGACTGATTCAAATAAGACAAATAAGGGTGAAAAGTGATTGGTCAGCACCGGAGAAGGTAAATAAGGGTGAAAAGTGATTGGTCAGCACAAGAGAACTAGTCAAACATATAGCTTAAAAATCAGCATTTAATAAGACACCAGGTAAACATTCCCAGAACAATAAGTGCACAGATTGAGTAAAAGCAGTAGTGATAACAAAAGAGAAAAAGGAAACTGGCATTACCTGACAGATGTAAAAAATAAATGTGGTAATGAAATGAGAGAGTCTGACAGGATATTAGGATGCAGAGAAAGAAAAGGACATCTCCAGTGAGCAACACATAGTGTGTATTCATCCGCTTTCATAAACATGTTTTTTGTATAATTATGATTTATGTAGTAATTCAATAAGAGATTCAGTTGGACCTTTTCCTGTGATGAACTGAGGCACTTCTGCATTACACTACATAACTTTAGTTTATATGAAATAGGTTAAAGGGTTAATATGTGCAGCTCTAGAGACATCATCTTTACAAGGCCATATATGTGGCAGAAGGAATTCAGAAAGGAAACAACAGAAATGAATAGTCAGCATTTACCATGTAACGAAAGAATGCAGGAGCACACACTGTTGAAGAACAGATGGAAAAGAAGGGCATAATCAGAATTTGCAAGAATATGAAAGGCATCAAAGTCAAACAGAATGTGGTGGATTTTATGGATCTACCTCCTTGGAAGGAAGTAGTGCAGAAACAATAACAAAAATCATGAGTACATGGCAAGGGTATATGGGAATTATTATAAGGGATATGCAAATAAGCTTTTAGTTAATCAGATCTGCAGTATATCTAGTAAGTAGATTGCAATTCGACCATGAAGGCCAAGACACCCTAATCCACCTACAATCTGCTTCTAGGTTTCTGTCTAAATTGTTCATCCCACAATTTCACATTCTAGCCAATAAAGTAAGTTAGACTTTACCAGTGTAAACACAAGCACATATTTGTTACAACGCTAATCCCATTTTGTGAGTTGCAAAAGCCCTGTGCTAATTTGTGCACTTCCATTATGGGTGTATGAGTGAACGAATGCGAATGCACCGAGGGTTGGAATCCCTGACCTCCACTGCCATAAATGTGTTACTGATGAACTCTTTTTTAAGTGTTTTTGTGAGGGAGGACAAGCTCCTCACAACCCTCTGACTTCTATATATCAATTCTAAGGTTGCACTCACTTGAAAAGGAGGAAAGCACCCCACCCCCCACCCCCACAAAAAAAAAAAATCACTTCTGGCACAACCTGCCTACATTGATTTCCTTCGGAGGCACTCTTACTGTCTGCAAACTGAAGCTTGGGTAGTCAAAGCTCAAGAGTTCAAGTTTTTTCCACCAATAAGACATCCCGTTTATACAAGTTTATACACACTTTGACATAAGCATATGCAGTGTAACATGCCTTCACTTTTGCTTTCTCATACACACAGCTATTTTTTAGGTAGACAAGTCACATTCCAAGTGCCAGTGGCAGCTAGTCACAGAGCTATTACAGACTAATACATGAGCATAACTGGCCCAGAGTTTTTCTTTCAGGTAGATGTTGCTACTTTATTCTGCAAATGTAAAAACCTTTTCCTATTCTGAAATCAAAGAGCAAATTTTTACTCTTTAACTAAGCATCCATGCACTTAAAATGCATTTCTGCAAACAATAGCAGAATTGCTACTGCTCATTTGCAATGAACAAAGTTGTCAACAGAAATCATCTAACCTCCCTCTCTAAACATCTCACCCATGAAGTAGTACTACCATGTTCTATGTCTGAATAACAACTCCACAGTAGTGCTTACGTTATTCATGTTTTTCTTCTTGTGCAGTCTTAACAACACTGATTAATATAATGCATTTACAGAAGATGAAGAAGCACCTCTACAACAGCTGAAAACAAAAGGGAAGATGAATCAGTCTCTGGTGTTTTCACCTTTTACATTACCAGAAACTTGTGCAGGGTTATTGTTTCTCGGGAAAAGTTTTCAAGCCATTAAACTTTAATGAGCAGATCAGTCAAACATATTGCTGCATCAACACAATGCTGCATCTCACTAGGGAAAGCAGCAAGTTATTTCATCAATCTTACTAGATATGTATTGTCATCCCCGTTCTGCTTTTATTACATTTACCTGCCTACATCTATTTGAAAAATAGGCTGGAGATATAAGTCAGTGCTGAAAATAATCTCCACACAGTTCAGTCGCCTTCACACAGAACCGAGAGTAAAATAAATAGATGGATGATCAGTTCTAAAGATTAGCATTTAGCCACCTGGGATGCACTTGCTTCACGAGCTCCAAGGAAATATAGTTAGTATCTTTAACAAATAAATTAATGCAATGAAAATTCTTCTAGCTTACTGAAATATCTGCACATAATCCATTTTTGGAGAGACACTTTCATCTAATTGTCAGTTTCTAACCCAGTTAAAATTGGTGTGTCTCACTGCAAAAACTACAGAATAAGAAACAATACTATGCAGTGGAGATTACTTCAATGATGTGAACATAGCTAACCCAAAATAATCTGAAGCAGTGTGCAGTTTTGACAGGTACATTAAAGCAGCAGACAAAATAACCCCTTCACCCCAACACTCAAAAGTACAGGGGTTTAGGCAGGTGTACTTTTGAACTTGCAAGAATGCTTTTTTTAGAATATAATCAGACATATTGTGAATGAGGGGATATTAAGAAGTTTATAAGCTTCTAAAAGTAAAGCCTACCATATATATATAGGTGTACATAACACATTCTGCTATGTGAATTAATACATGAAACTAACAATTAATGTTATTGCTAGGGGTTATTAGTTGGAAGTGGTGCATGTATTTTTGATAGTGCAGAGGTGATAGCTGGAGATGTGTGTATTTTAAATGTAACTTGGACTGGGGGACAGCAGTGTAAGTTGTAATTCCAAAATAGGATGGGAGTGGGAAGTGAAACTAATGAGGCCACAACAACTAGCAACAGACTTAGCCCCTACTGATAAAATCCCTTCCCAGAGTTTAAAGCCCCACTTGCTAAATGGACTAACTAATCAGGGAAAAAACTGCTGTTAGGCATCTTAAATTTTGAATAATTTCCTTAACTTGATGCACACTGATTGTTTTTGCTAAATCTGACGATTCTCATCCAGCCCACCCATCCCTTCCAATCTACAAATATCTGGATTAGTTTATAAAAGTCCCTCATATCCCTGGGCACCATTTTTGAAATCTACTCCACCAACACGCCCTCCCCCTGAAATGTGGCTGAAGCAATAGTGTGCTCCCCAGGTAAAGTAAAGCAAGTTATACCTTTCTGTGTAAATTCTTTAACTAGTGTATTAAGCGGCTTAGACCTGTGTTATGCTTGTGAGCTCATTTTATTGAATGCAAATACTGTAAAGAAACTGCAGAACTTGTTTGAAGATAAGCTAAACAGACACCTGCTGCCAGTGTTTTACTGCGTGTTCGCTGAAGCAACTCTGCATATATACCTTTTACTTGCCTACAATTCCCGCTGCAGCCAGAAATGGATTGCTAGAGATACATATAACGTTTTATAGTAATGAACTGCTGCAGTGCAGCTATTGAATGTGACACTATCATATTGCATTGTTATCACTACTGCATCTGCTCTACTTTTTAGCACGGTGGTCACTCATTGAAACCTCTAGTGCAACATAGGTGATGCTAGTGCTCTGCCTGTAGTAGTTGACTAGGTCAAAAGAGTCCTGTTCGTCCTATAGACTGGGTTTCTTTAAACTGCCTCCAAAATAAGGACCTCTCGGTCAGCGTCTGTAAATTGCGATAATCTGAGTATTGGTTGCTTAGAAGTTCTATTTCTGTTTTTAATTGACTAAGCACTGTAGAGGATTGTATTTCTATTGAATCTCCTTCTGTGTATCCTAATAGATTTGTTTTCTGTCTTGTTGTTTTCCTTTCTTTCCTCCTAGCTGTCCCATTAAAACCACCTTGAAAAGCAGACACCCCAGTGCCTTGAACTAAGGAGCTGACACCAAGTACAATCACAGCACCTAAACTGCAACCTGCTATTCAGCCTACAACAAGATAGCAACAAAGTATGTGAGGATTCAACAGGTTAAAATCAAGGGGTTGTTGTTAAACTAGATAGCTATGCTGAGCACTCTATCCCAAATGCCTAGCCATTTTTCCATTTACTGACCTGCTTTTCATCCACCCTCAATATTCCCTAACTCTACATTTATTCTTTTAACTAACACCAACTAGTAACAGACTTAGCCCCTACTGATAAAACCCCTTCCCAGAGTTTAAAATCCCCACTTGCTAAAAGGAGTAACTAATCAGGGGAAAAAATGTTGTTATACATTTTAAATTTTGAATAATTTTGATTTTCCTTAACTTGGTACTTACTGATTGTTTTTGCTAAATCCAACGATTTTTATTGCAGCCCCGCTGCATTCACCCTCGCTGCACTCAGGCTCACTTCAATCTCCTCTCACCCCCATTCCCACCCACCTCCATATCATTTCCTTTATACCTATCTACCCATTTCCTCCCACCCCCTTCCTCAACACTATTACTCTAGCCAGAGATGATCATAAACTTACTTCTTGTCTAGTTCTTGACTTCTCAAAGGCTTTTGACACTGTCATTCACTCTGTCCTACTAAACAAACTAACATACCTTAATTTCTCTCCTGATACAGTAGCATGGTTCTCTAGCTACCTTACTTACTGACTCCAGTGAGATTGCACTCAGCTTTATCTACTCCCCTTCCAGTAAGAATGGGTGTTTCCAAGGGTCCATTCTTGGTCCACTACTTTTTAATATTTTCACCAACTTACTCTACTCCTCATGTCCAGAGTCTACAATTGTTCAATATGCAGACGACTCAATAGTCATAACTATTGCCAATACACCACCTGAACGTCTGTCAACTACCCTGTCATCCTATAATGCAGTAGAAACATGGCTATCCAATAATCATTTCATCCTTAACCCTAAAAAAACAAAGTTGCTTCTCTTTCTTCCTAAAAACATAAACCACCTCAAATCTTCCTTCTCCATAATGTCCCTAAACAATACCCCTATCACAGTCGAATCCAGCACAAAACTACTCGGCATCACCATTGACGATCAACTTAAATTTGATCTACAAATTAGTAATTGCATCCAAAAAAACTCATCAGAAACTAGGACTCCTATATAGGAATAAACATTTCCTTACCACTGAAGCCAGGGTAACTCTAACACATGCATATCTTCTTCCCTGCCTAACATACTGCTCTCAAATACTAACAAATCTCAACTCCACATTACTTACCAAGCTAGAATCAACCTATCATAAGGTAGCTAGATGTGCAGCACAACAAACCTATAAATCCCACCACTATCTCTCCCTAAAATACCTAAACTGGATTGAACTACCTCACCTGCTTCTCCAATCTCAGCTCCAAAGTATACACTCCATTCTATGTCTGCCTACCTTTTGTCCAGCACTTTCATCCCTGATATCCCACTATTCCCCCACAAGACATCTCCAGAGCTCATCCCAAGACCTATTAAAAGTTTATAAACCCAATTCAAAAATGGATGTGGCACATATAGCTACCACTCCTCTATTGCTTGGAATAAGCTCCCACTTGAAATTAGAACCCTCACACACCCAAAAATATTTAAATCTGCCACCAAAGAATACTTCAAAAGTCATTCGACTTGTCACTTGTACCCACCCTCCATGACCACAGCCAACCTCTATAGAAATCCATCTAAATTTGCTTTCTTCTCTCTTCCCTCTCATAAATTCACCCTCTCTCCCTTTCTCACTTCGACTTTGCTCCTTCTCTCCCTACTACCTCTTAACTTCACTTCCTATCCCTAAATCTACAAACACCACTTGACTTATTTGTACTGTACAAGTAATATGTAATACTTAGTATAAATACTTAACTCACCATGCTCCTTGATTAATTTCCTGTGCATTAGTATTCTAATTAACATCTTAATATTTGCTCTCTACATCTACTCTATACACTTATGAGGTTTTGTGATTACTCTATGAACTTGAAATTACTACTGTTCTCTACTTGTTTAATATATTGTTTAATTTGTATTAATGAAGCTTTTCTCCCTGGGCCTCCACTAAAAAAGGGCTTTGGCTCAGTTGGACACTCCCGGTCAACAAATGTAAAATAAATAAATAAATAAATAATGGATGTTCTGGGCAAGGAAATAAGTAAAATATTTCAGTAGAGGACACTGAAGAACATGGGAAGAGATTTGTTACTGATAGGGGAAGCTTAAGAGAACGGGATAAATAATCCAACAAATGGAGGAAACAAAAATACATGTTAGGTATTGGTATCAAATAATAATAGGGGAGAGAGTAATGACTTGCGAGGAAATAAGAGCAAGGTTTGCAATTTCCACTGGTGCTTTTCTAGGTTATCAAGCATTACAAAGGAAATTAGAACAGCTAAACTGGATAAAATTCAGTAAGGAGAGATATCCTCGAATTGTTAAATGGGCATGAAGCTAAGGAATCGTTGCAAGGTATAACTGGGAATTCTATCAAAACAATGCAGGATGTTGTTAGCTGAACAGCAAGAAAAGGTAACTCATTTCAGAGTGGAATGGAGTAAGTTAGAGAATAGAGATTTAAATAAAAAGCACTGGGAGCTCATATGACAAATAACAGGGAAAACATTCATGTTAAGGAAATGTAGAATATTTGCAAGTAAAATTAAGTAAGATGTTTTCATTAGTGGATGGTAGGTGCTGGAGTTGTAGAAAGGCAGAGAGAAGGAATTGGAAATACATTTCTGGTAGTGTATAGGTTTGCATGATTTTAGGAAAAAGTTGCATGAAATGGTAGAGAAAATAAGGGGGTAGAAGCAAACTAGATGAGGGAATAGTGAGTGATGAATAGGAAGGAGGTAAGGAGTCTCCAGAAACTGATGTGGGTTTGGGCTATAATGATAATGTTTTGTAATGTTAATAGCTATGAAGGCAATAATAGGAAAGTGGAAGCAAGTTGATAGCCCAGCAATAACAGACCTAGTAGACTCAATAGAGAAAACAAGGGAAAAAGAGGCAGGTTGTTAAGGGGGAAAAACAAACATTTGTAGGCACATGACTCCCAAGTTTAATGTTTTTGGAAGGATTTTTTATTTATTTAACATTTGTTTACCAGGAAATTCCGACTTGGAATGAGCCAATTTTCAGCAGAGGCCCAGGGAGAAATGTTCCAAATGCATGTCTTTGCAATGTGGAAGGAAACCAGAGCACTCTGAGGAAACACACACGGACACCCAGGCTGAGACTCAAACCAGATAACCTCTTGCTGTGAGATGACAGCACAACAGCTGCACAACTGTGCCATCCAATGTAGGATACAGGAGGAATGAAGAGATCTGACAGAAGAAGGTAGAGAAAAAGAAAGATAACTAGCAACTGGGTGGTCATGTGTATATTGGAGATGGGAGAAGGATGGAGAGATACACTGGTAAGTATTAATATAGTTATAGTCATAGTAAGGAATTTATAAGGAAAATGACTGGAATTAGATGAGTTGTGCAAACACTGTACTGGTCTTACTGGTCTGGGATTGGTAAGATGATCTAAGTAGAGTAAATAAATATCAGGTAGTGATGGTTCTCTGAGTAAGCTATTAGTGAATAATGGGAAATGTAATGAATATCAGGACCTCATGGATTATAGGACTGAGAAAACTAACAGTAGATGTTGCAGGATGGACATGTAATCTAAACAAATGAAAATTATGCAATGTTAGATTTATAAAATTTGAATGAAAATATGAAAAAGGCATTTCGGACTGTTGCAGTTTACACTGGTAAATCTCAGACATTCTGCAGGGTCATATGTTAAACAGTTAAAATAACATGGATTTTTAGTAAACCATTTGCATGTTTTTTTTTTTCAAGAAGTCAGAATGATCTAAAACGGTTTTGTATATCCGTCGTTATTGGGCTAACTCACCTGGAATTCCTTTGGGGGGTGGAAATGGGAATAGGGTAAGATGTGAGTAGCCACTGGTGGTAATTGGATTGCATCATGCATGAGGACTACAAATTATGTAACTTATGGAAATTGTTAGATACAGTTGTATGCTTAATAATGGAAAACACTGGTTATATTTCCATACAGTAATAAGGATGTTCCAAAATAATTTTTGGAGTGATTCAATGCACCATCATTGCACTGGGTGGAAATTCATTTATGCTGTTTCAGCAAACAAGTGCGATTATAATTCAACCACTGGGGCCCATTATGAAGGTGGGATGAACAATAACATACAACCCTCTTACTGTGCTGAAATTCAGAGTTTGCTGTACTCCTAGTGATGGCAATTATAGGGCCACTTTGGCTGTTGCACTACTCAACTCTCATATTATCTTATATTATATTGCTCTTATATTGTAGGGTGGCCACGGTGGTGCAGTAGTTAGCATTGTCGCCTCACAGCAAGAGGTTCGCCGGTTTGATCCTTGGCTGGGGTTCCTTCTGTGCAGACTCTGCATGTCCTCCCTGTGGTCACGTGGGTTTCCTCCAGGTGCTCCGGTTTCCTCCCAAAGACATACTGTAGGTGGATTGGATACTCTAAATTGGCCCTAGGCATGAGTGTGTGCATGCGTGTGTGTATCTTCTGTGGAAGGTTGGGTGCTGGGCTGGCAACTCGACACTGTAAAACTCCACTGCCAATCATGAGCGGACAGATGATCCGCTGTGGTGACCCCTAACTGGGAAAAAGCTGAAAGAAGAAGATGTTACTCTTATATTGTAGTATATAGGCCTACAAACAGAATTACACAGGTTTGTGATATGAGAGTATTTTCTTCCAGTGACACATTTATAGATGTATAGTTTTCCTTGTTTTTGTTTTGTTTTGTTTTTTCTGAAGGGTTATGATAAATCTCTTCTTAAACAATGAAATGTGAAACAATGTTATTATGCAGAATATGTACTCCCAGTACAGCTAAAGGTGTACATTACATTTCTCCAAGATGCTTTCAAGATTTCAAAAAGGTAAAATTATTCAACATAAACTATTTAAATGTGATGCCTGTTGTAATTCCATTGACTGTGATTAAGGTCCTGGAAACTGTAAATCTGTAATTTTGAGAATGCAGAATACATACCTATTCCAAGACTGCTGAAAGTCTGCGTAGTTACCAAACTGCTATGTTGCAGTTAGTATGTGTAGTTAGCAGTTGTATGGGGACATGCCCCATTTTAGGCAGAACTCCCTGCAAACATACTTAAAGAGTACAGCAGCAAGTTCTCAAATTTGTTGCACAGGGGCCACAGCCGAAGTTAATTTTGTGGAGTTTCTGTGCCTATAACTTAGGGTTTCACTCTTGTTATAGGGAGCACTATACTTTTTTATCATTTTTATCCCCCTGCTGTCTGCTGACCTATATCCTTGTGTAACCAATCAGTCTATTTGTTCCCCTTACGAGGAGTACCAGTGATATTGGTTGCCATTCAAGTAGCCATCTTCTCCTTTAAGCCCTAACCCTGCTCCTTGATAGCTGACCTGTAAATCACTATCACACGACGGTTTACTATGTTCCCCTCAGTATATGAATACTGTCATCCACATGTTCATGAGGGTAATTGCCATCAGTCTGATTAAGTCTGCCTCCCCTGTTATAGCTGTATCATCAACAAACCTCTGGTGAAGCAGCCTCTGACCAACAGTCCCTCAATGAGGACAGGCACGTCACCATTTGCTGCTCATCCTTACCTTTACTGGTTCAATGTCTGAGCTGCTTATCAAACTCAGTCACCTGGACCATAATCAGGGCTATATTCCTAGATGCTACAGATCCAGATCACCAGATAAATATTTATTTTGTTATTCAGCCCCTCATGATGTATAGGATACTTATTAATAATTCATAACAATTGTATCAACTGTCAAGAGATTATTGAATATAATTCTACATTTTGTCTGACCTGCTAGAAAATGCAGCGTAATGTTTGGAATTCAACAAAACTAAAGAAAATACTTTTCAAAAATCCTATAATTCAACAACTGCAATAGAAATTAAAACAAATACTCTCTCTGTGAAGTTCTTGTAAGTTGTAAATAGAGCTGTTCTCACAGTAGGAAAGATAGATCAAACAAGATAAGACATGGGATACTTTGTGAGGGGAGGGGTTTGAACACAACAGTTAAATATTTACAGGTATGAGAGAAAGGAATGTGGGCACAGAAATGGGACCTGAATATCTGGGCCGGGGGGGGGGGGGGTCATCCATCTGGCCATGTGGTTGGTGTGCCAGTAGAAGGAATGCCTGTTTTTTGTTAGTTGTTCTTTTTGTTACTCTTGAAAAGAAGAATTGGAGGGGGGGATATCTAACTAATAAGCTAATCTCTAAAATGTAGAGATTGCCTTAATTCAGTGAAGTGCTTGTTTTCTTTGCTCTTCACTTGAAGAGCTGAGGGGTTGGGGTATTGTCACAGGGTGCTGGTAGAACCAGCTATGCTTCTGCAGAAGGTTTGGCATTACAAACCTTCAGTTAAGCCATACATAATGGTTCTGAGGATAAAAGAGTCTTAAGGCTTACTCCAATGTATATTGGCACCAAAAATTAAAAGATCAGCAGTGAAACAGTTTAATTTAAAAAAGCCATAGCTAGGTTAATTAGCTGTTGACCGACCAGTACAATGCATGCTAAACTATGGGCTATAAGAATGCCAGCTTTGACTGTTGTTTAAGAAAAGTGTGTCAGAACTGAACACTTTAAGTAGGGTCTATGCACTTCACTAGCATCCTTGGCACTATTTCATAGAATGTTTTGTAAGGCTTCAGGACTGTTTTGTTCAATATGTGCAAATCTGAATGTTCATCATATTGATCACTGCTGCAGTAGCCTTAGCTATATGGGTTATATCCTGCCAAGGATATAACGACTGGCCAGCTTTCAAAGCTTCAGGGCACATTCCACTCACTCAAACTGTCAAGCGGCTCAAGCTGAGCTGACTAAAATACAAGTCTGGACACAAAGCCATTCAGAGCTTTACTGCTGCTGAGGACTATGGTCCTCTGAGGCTTTTGAGGTTTGATGGTCAGCTTGTGCTTTACTTTGCTGGGCAGATATGTTCCCCTTTCAGGCAAAAACTTGCCCATTTTCTTAAAGTTATTGATGCTTTACTACCTTCCTCTTCAGGAAAGTTATTTTAAAACTAGGATTCTTGTGTTTTAACAGACAGTTTCAAGACTATAATGTACTTTTAAATAGAGCGCTCATTTTTTCTGTCATTTTAAAAGTAGTGTTAAATAACTGAAAGCGTATTTTCTGTGGAGAAATTGTGTTTATTTTTCCTTGGTGGGGCTTTTATAGTGTTTGAAAATGCTTATGCTTTTTACTGTATTTTAAGTTAATTATAAAAAGTAACTTTTGTGGACTGGTAGTTTTACCAACATTTGCTGCTTGTCTTCCATGAGAAAGAGGCACCATTTTCAGCCTGACCACCAGTTCCACCATCCCTTCTTCTACACACAAAAAGGAAAAGTTAAGCAAACAGCCTTTGCCATCACACAGGCTGGTGATTCACATCAGCCACAGGTAGGTGACTCTGCCATGACCATTTGTCGTACCTCAGACCACTCATCTTTTACCCTGGGTCCCACTGGTGTAGCACCTAAAGACACTGTGAACCGGGGATTAGCCACTAAACTGGGAATTAGCCATGTCTCTGCAAGCTGTTATAGTCCTCTCAGTGGGCAAGGGAGAACCATTCTTGCTGGTTCTGGGAGAGAAAACAGGGAAGGTTTCCATCTTGTACCAGAATGTTGTGCCATCCCTGGGGAAGCAGCTGCTGCCATTAGTACCATGACTGGCCCCATTTTTCCTGTCAAAACAAAACAGAAAAACCTTCTCAAATTTCTTTAGGCAGGAGTGGTTTACTGCTTCTGGCTCAGGCTTTAATTCAGGCTATTGGTCCTTCTTGTAAAGTAGTTTCTGGCAAAAGAAAGAGGGATTCCTCTTTTCCTGGAGAGAGTCAAGATTCTAAATCTGAATAGTAATATGCAGGGTCGCATCCATGGCTTTTTCTTCAGATTTCTGATTTAAACCCGGAAACTAGCTCTGTTTCTGATTCTCAGGGTTTTGTTTTCTCAGAGACTATTTTTAGAATGTGCCAGTGTTTTCAGTGGGAAAACACTGAGGTTTCTGAATCTCTCAGAAAATACTATGAGTTATTACAGAAGAATTTTCCAGAATCTATACCAATTCTTCCTGTTCTGTCAGCTTTAGAGAATGTGTGTTTGTGTTATTATCTGCCATTTTCCTGTTATGTCAGCCAGCTGACCCTATAAAGGTGGATAGGATGTATTAAATTCCTCATTATTTTAATAAGGATAAGGACAAGGATGCGAAAATTATTGATGGATATGGGAAAAAAGTGTATACTTATGCAACTTTGGTTTTCAGTGTTTTGAATTGTCAGGTTCACGTTGAAGTTTTTTTCTTACAAATTGTGACAATATGAGTAATGTTTTATCTGCAGTTTCCTCTTCCATGGAAAAATCTGCTTTAGATAACAGTTTCTTCTTTTGCACAGATCACTGCTCATTGTTTGCAGTGTGTATATGACTCTGTTGATACTTCTTCCAGAGCTATGGCCACTGGTACTGTTTTAAGGACGTTTGCTTGACTGCATTTTCAGAACCATGCAGATGATGTTAAAAATGAGATTTTAAATTTTCCCTTAGGGATTTAGAGTTTGGCCCCTCTGCTGCAGAGGTGATTAAAATGTGAGATGAAAGGGGCAAGCTGATCCAGTGGCTCTCTAAGATTTTTCAGCTCTCCTTTTCCAAATCATCCAAGGAATTTTCTTTTTCCTCTTCCATTTTTGGCAGAAAACAGAATAAACAGTTTCAACAGAATTCAGGTAAGCAGACCTTTAAGAAGAACTAGCAAAGGATTTCCAAAAAGAAGTCTTTAACCTCCCAAAACCAAGGACAGTCCAACAAGCCTGAATGACTATTCAAGAGACCTTGTCACCCACTCCCACCCTGGCCCCCTTTTTCTTCCAGAAAGTCCTAATCTCCATTTTTCTCTTTCTCAACATATTGCTTCAGACAAATAGGTTCTGAATATCATTCATCGAGGTTACAGATGGCAGTGGTAGGAAATTCCTCCTTTCCAGGGGCCATTCCTCTTCCTCCAGATCACACTCTTTTGTCCATAGTGCCAAATAAAGAAAATAAATGGAGACCATTTCTGGCTCTTTCTTTCATAAACCTGTTTCTGACAGTGCCCTAATTCAAAATGATGTCACTTCACAACCTGTTACCTCTTCTTCCTCTTTCAAGTTTCCTGGTCACACTAGACTTATAAGATGCATATCATCACATCTATATTCATCCAGAGTTTCCTAAGGTTTTGTATGTCTACATATTAGGAGATGCTTGCCAGATCAAGGCACTCAACTCTCTGAACAACCTTTGTCATCCTCTACCTCTTCAAAGTGGTTTCAGACAATACCATAGTCTTGGGGTACATCAGCAACAAGGGAGAACCAGGTCATGCAACCTTTGCAGACTAGCCATATTAGCATGAGCTATAGCTTCACAGCACAGTCTTACTCTACAGGCATCCAACATTCCCCCAGAGCAAAACTGTGTTGGTGGAGAAGCTGAGCAGGACAAGGGCAGATCCTCATGAATGGAAACTACATCGGGGGGGGG
The DNA here is from genome assembly GCF_019279795.1 of Protopterus annectens. Classification (NCBI taxonomy): domain Eukaryota; kingdom Metazoa; phylum Chordata; order Ceratodontiformes; family Protopteridae; genus Protopterus; species Protopterus annectens. The sequence continues at coordinate 171,620,408 of NC_056746.1, read as the reverse complement.
GGGTCTTCCAACATTTGATCCATTTGTATGGAGTTCCTCAAGTAGATCCTTTTACATCCTCTTTGAACAATCAAGTGATGAGATTCTGTTCCAGATTTCTATGCAAGAAGGCCTAGAAGACAGATGTTTTTTTTTTCTTTGGACAGGAATGTTTCTATATTTTCTCCACTCTTTCCACTAATATCCAGAGTACCTCTGAAGAATCTGAAGGAATCCCCCAAGATCACTGTGGTGGATCCCTTGTGGCCTAGGCAATTGTAGTTCTGCCTTCTTTCAGAAATGACCAGGGGCAATTACCATAAGATTCCTCTCAAACTTGATCTACTCACACAAGAACAGAGATGTTTGATACACTCTGACAGCAATCATTTTCAATTAACTGCCTTGATGATAAGGTCTTAATTATTTTAAGGCACATGTTTACTGAAGATGTGTAACAGGTACAAATGAAGACAAGAAAGTCTGCTAACAGAAAAATCATATATTAGTTGGTGCCAACAACATAACCAGCACCCATTCAGGGCTAGTTGTTCTGTGGTTTTGCAATATTTTTGTAAGTTGCTATCCTATGGCCTAATTCCTATATCGAGGTTCACTTATCAGCCATTTCAGTTTGTCTGCCCATAGTGCCTCTTCTTTCAAGGAAGTCTCATTTCAAAATGTTCTTGAAAGTGTTTTTGCATAAGAGGCCACAAAGTAAACCAGTGCCCCCTCCTTGGGATCTTAATTTTATGTCAGAGAAGCTAACATTCGCTTCATTTGAACCAGCTAATCTGGCTAACATGGGGTTCTTAACATGGAAAACAGTTTAACTGATTGCTCTGATCTCTGCAAGAAGGGTATCTGAATTGCAAGCTCTTATGGTGAATCAACCCTACCTTATTTTCCATAGGGACAGGGTTTCTTTGAGAATGAAACTTTTTTTATGCCTAGCATAGTCCTTTCAGGGCTTAGCTTCACTCTTTCTGCTGGCAGGAAAGCTCTGTAGGGCTTTGCAACAAAATTTGTCCTTTAGGCAGCCAAGCTTGAGCTACTTAATCTGGACAAGTAGAAGGTGCCCTGAAGCTTTGGAAGCTGGCCAACCATTATATCCTTGGAAGGAGATAATCCATATAGCTAAGGCCACTTCAACAGTGATCATTCAAGCATCTACTGCTACAGTAAGTTCAACTTACACAACTGTACTTACAATAAAAAGATAAGGTTCCCTATTAGAAGACCGAAGACGCATTCTTTCGAATGCGTCTTGGTCAAACTCAAAAGCCTGAAATGGCAAAATATCAAAGCAGCTTTTAAGCGAATTCTTTCCCTGGGAAAGAATTCTCTTGGCCGCTTCGTTACTTTGCCATTTTCGGCACTGTAGTGTGGTCTCGGAGTTGGTATATTTAAGTAGGGGGTGTGGGGGGCACAGCCCCCCACATCAGGGGGTGTGAGGAGTGAAGCCGCCCACTTAATGTAATATTTACAATATTTTATTTTTTTGTTGGAACAGCGATTTTTTTTCTTTTGGAAAAACATCACTGTTCTGACAGTTCGAAATTGTAAGCTTTCACTTACATAGGGTCGATTAATCACCGTTTGCTTTTTTAAGTGTTCGGTGATCTAATATAGACCCAAAGATAACTGTACTAAGCAGTGTACATCCTCATGTATTCACTTTAAAACTCAGTAAAGTCCCATTATTGCACAGTTGCATATAACTTGAAATCATAGCTTTTATACATTATTAAGAAGCAATCAAGGTCATAGTCAGATGTACACTACATATGCAGCAGGAAACACAGTTTTAAAGTAATTTATTTTATGCCATTAGATGTGTTAAAATTTAAATTTGTGGCATATACTTAGGTTGTATGTTTTATTCAATGGCTTTTTTCAGAATACCAATTTGCTTTTTATTTACTGATAAATTATTTTAAATATTTCTTTTTTAATACTGAAGAGGTACACTGATCAAAAATGCAAACTACCTGGGTTGGGGTTAGAGCTACATCCAAATGTGGAAGGAATACATTCCACAAATTCTGACTCCAGTGCTGCAGCCAATAAACAAGGACATAATTTTCCTCTTTTTTATAAAATGTCATAAAGTTTCAAAATCTGGAATTTGAGTATGAAAAATCGAATTTGTCATTTTAGGCTACCTCACTTTTTTGTACCTTGCATTTGTTGCTTCTGAGGTTCAGTTGCTCCCTTCCCCATTACCTCCATGACCCTGGTGAAGAGCCAGCATCTCCTTTTCATGTTACGTCTGCCTCTCAATTTCCTCAGATTCCAGACACCTTATTCTCTCTGCTGATTCTGCTTCGACCTCCAAATGCCACAGTCTCTCTGTTGATTCTATTTTGAAATGTTTGGCTTCCAGTTCAAGTCTCTTTAACTCCAGACAGATTTTTAAGTCCTCTGTAGAAAGGTTGAACTGTTCATTTTTGGAGAGTTGTACATCCCCAAGGCCAGTCTGGTTGTCCTCCTGGTTGCTGATCTGTGATGCAGCTGTGGCTAAGGCTGCAATGATTTTTGCTTTAATCAGGTTGGCATGTGCCAATCCTTTGGCTTAGCACATCTCAGCCAGCTGGCTCCTTGTCAGCTTGCCATACTCCTTTGCTGACATCATTGCCTGCTCTCCATGATTAACTAATCTAACAAAAATAAATAAATAAATGAAACTATTCTGATATGAAACTCTGAATGTTCACTGTGTGTCTGATTGAAAGTACAAACACCTTCTTTAGTGACCACTGTTTACAGGCTACAGAAATTCAATATCCACACCACTGAATACCAATATGTGGATATCCCACCACTGCCAAACCAGTAAATGTGATGACCCACCACTGGCCCAGTAATCATAATCAAGGAGCCTCAATCCTCAACACTTGCAACAGTGGGGGATGTACATTGGGAGGATGACAGGTACACACACAGTATTTCCAGATGCAGCTTTCTGCATCAAGTGCAAAAGAACGCACAGAGACCAGAGTCAGTATAGGGCTGGTTTCTCCCTCTTTCTCCAGATCCCCAATAAGACTCCCCACTGGCACAGCTATAGGGTTGAGATCTCAGCTGAGTGGCCAAGCCAAGACCTCCAGCACCCTCTCTGTTCAACCAGTACTTTGTGTCCCTGTAGCTGGTACACACTCACTTTGAGGTTTGATTTATACACACGCACACACACACACACACACACCTGGGAAAGGCTGGCACAAGTTTACTAGCTATGCAACCTTCTACACCGAAATTAAGGTAGTTATTATTGCCACCAGCCAGATCCTTATCAGCTACTTTAAGCCCTTTAACAAAGGGTGTCCAATCTTACTGTGTAATGTTACTATCAATACAATTGGCAATTTGACCAAGACAGGGCTATTAGGAGTAGCCTACACACTGTCACCAAATAAATATGCAAGTGCTCTCAGAACTTAAATATTTCAAGACAGGTCAGCCACAATGACAAGTTTAAATATATTTAATAATAAATAATAAAAGAACAAAAAATGCTCAGTATATAGTCACAGCAACATCAGAGTTCAAAGTCACAAGAAATATTTAAAACATCATTGCTGGACAGTCTCAAATAAATAAAGAAAAACATCTAAATCAAGCTTTGCTATATTCCTGATTATATCTAAGAGAATTACTATACCCTAGTACACTTAATTAGAGCACTAAGGCAGATGTGATGAATAGATCCTCTAGCTGATGTTTTCATGTCAAAAACAGAATACAGAATGCAGAGATTCACTCAGAGAGTTCTTAAATTAATATCTCAAATATAAATAAAAATGACAATCACCCAATGGACCAATCAAAGAGGCACGTACAAAACTTTTATTTCCACTCTAGTGCTTCGGTGTAACCACCTTTCAGGAGTAACAAACCTGGAAGGTGGTTACACCGAAGCGCTAGAGTGGAAATAAAAGTTTTGTACGTGCCTCTTTGTTTGGTCCATTGGGTGATTGTCGTTTTTATTTGTGGTGGAGAAGAAGTAGTAGTCACCTAATATCTCAAATATTACTGCTGGGATAGCTTGCAGAATGACATAATTTCTAGTCATCTGACTATCACAGGTAAAACCCACACTGCTGAAAGCTAGCAGTATTTAGCATCCACCTGTGAAAATACATAGTCAAGGCCTTTTCCTTAGATCTGTGGCAAATATTAGAAGTCACAAAACAATTACAATTCCTCCACATTTAAAGACAATACAGAAAACTTCTATAGTACAGACATTATGTCTCTTGCTGCACTGAAACTGAAAGATAATCCCCCGGATTCACGAATCCTCCGTGTAAGACTAAATAAGTCTTACTCAGAAACTGCAGTTGAACAGTATGACGTCAGCGTGCCATGCATATTCATGAGGGCACGCTGACTCCACTCCAAGTCTAACACGGACTGTGCAGGAAGGCAGGGGGTGTGTCTGACTGCCGAGCAGTCCAAAGGTCCACGCCCCTGCAAGTGTCTGAATTGTGAAATATCAACACACATGAGCGAGTCCGCTCAAATGTCTACATACCCAACACTGCACTTCCTCACATTGTAAACCCCCAGTAGAGTTATAAAATGTAAAACTTTTAATTTTTTTTTAATAATTCCCGATATAGCTGCCTGTATTTGCGCGTGTTTGCGTGGGTGTGCCCATAGCTTAGCTGCAGTTAGCAATGTCGACACTGAAGAGCATAATAAGAAATGTTTATGCAAATCAATCCAAATAGCAATAGCATAGTGGTAGAGCCTTCGCAGAAAGAGGAGGCATTCACGGTTCGAGTCCCACTACTCCCCTTTCTATTTTATGTTTTAAATTAGTATATGAAATAATTCCTGACATATATGAATACAATTTTACTAAAAAGCATTGAAATGGCCTATGTATCAGTGAACAAAATGTATATATAGAAATGTAAGAAGGATCTTGACATATAAATGCCCGTAGCTAAGCAACTCTTTACCCAGTGCAATCTAGTTGCCCGTAGGTAAACAGCGCTTTACCCAGCACAATATAGTTGCCCATAGCTAAGCAGTGCTTTACCCAGTGCAATATAGTTGCCCATAGCTAAGCAGCACTTTACCCAGCGCAATAAGTTTACGCGGAGTTGCGCACCGCGCTAACAAGTGCACCGTAGGGCAACGTGGAGCAATGTGGAGCAACGTAGAGCAAAGTTGCCTAAACACAGCCACACCCCCTAGCCTGTCTGGACAGTAGTAAAATAAAAAGCAATGACAAGGTTCGAACCCGGCACACTGTGCACCATAATCAAAGTACTGAACCACTAAGCCATGACAGCTTAGGATAAACGTCCACTGTTAACATACATATACTTATAAATGGTAGATTAACCATTGCTAAGCAGGTCTGCAGTCAGCCGAGAATTTTCAAAAATGGCCAATCACAAAAATGTGTGGGAAATGCGGCATATTTAAGCTCCATAGGCGGGAATACTCGCTATAACTGATTGTAGCTCCCATCTGCAGTTAGAACGTTTGGTGCTGGAGAGGTTACTCGCTTTCGAGCGCAACGCTGGGGCATCGAGGAGTCAAAATACAGGGTTTGGCTCCTTGTCCACCATCATGAGTCTAGACTCCTGCAGGGCCAGTTCCAAGGGATGGAGTACAAAGCAGAGCCTTGGAACCGGTTAGATCATGATCTCACCAGTGCCACAGGCATCCCTCGGACTGGTGAGCAGGTCCGTCACCACCATGCAGACCTGAAGAGACGGAAGCAGGACCTACTGAACCAATGGATCCAGGAGGCCCGTCACATGCAAGATGTCCCACTACTAGTAGGTAGCCATGGAATGCAGGTACTGAGTAGGTAGCCATGGAATGCAGTATGTAAGACATGCTAATATAGTCTATATAATGGATAGGTATGTCTCAATATCCCTTCATTTACTTCACAGCTGCAGGTGTCCGTGCTGCAAATCAGCAAGCCTATGCAGATAGGCTGCTAAGGCTGCGCCACCAGGCAGGTTAGTAATTATTCTGCATGTATTGTTATATAAAATATGTGAGAGAGCCTGAAAAAAGTGCTGTAGCCCAATAATACAGCCATAAAATGCCCTGAATAATTTCTCTGCATGTACTGTTATATAAAATAAGTAAAAGAGCCAGAAATAGAGTGTAGTAACCCATTAATAAAGGTAAAATAAGTCTGGAATAATATCTCTGCATGTACTGTCATATAAAATAAGTGAGCGAGCCTGAAAAAGAGTGTTGTAACCTATTAATAAAGGTATAATATGTCTTGAATAAGTTTTCCGTATGCACTGTAATATCAAATAAAGGAGAGAGCCTGTAGAAAAGTGTGTAATGTAATTAATAAATGTATAATACTTGGAGTGTGTCTGTGTCACTTACTTTGAAATGCTGTTGTACCCTTGCATTAAATAAATAGTACTGTTGTATTAAGTGCTGTCAACCCACAGTTGGGCAGTCCCATATAAAGTGGATGAAGGAAGTGCCAGTAGCTGTGAAGCATATATACAGTCCTCAACAGTCGGTAAATGGCTGGCATGCATAGGTAAATCTGGCACACGAGTAGCTTGTCAATGTGTTCCCCAGAAATGTGAGTGTACTACATGAAATGTAGGGTTCTGTAGAAATTGAACTGAAAATGTCACGTGAACACATCCAGATATGTAGATACAGAAATATAAATAAAAAATATAACTATGTAGCAGTAACATCTGCATCTTTGACAGTTAGTATGTGAGATATAGGTCAGGTATATAATGAACTAGCCAAACCCATTACACAACCTAATGCATGTTGCCTAGTGTAATAATACATGTAGGGGATATACACCTGGAGTCAATAGGAATGTAGTGTAGAGTAAAAGTACTTATAAGATATTAATGGAGGTTTCTTTTTACACCCTACTGTATGTACATAAACAATGCAATTCCACACCTCAATGGGTATGTCTTATCTCAAAACATTTGTTGGGACATATGTCCTATTGTTCTATAAATATCTGCATTTACTTTGATGCATGTGCCCTGTTCAAACACCACAATCTTGGTGGCCTGTTGCCACCAATCATCCCTGCATAATGTTGTAATGTCCACTGTTGTTCAATATATGCATGTGTTATGCTTGCTGTTCAACTGTTGGAACCCTGGTGTGTTGGGTTAATGGGAATATTACTGCATGCTGTTACAACTAATTTGGAATGCTGTTGTCTATGTTGTAATTAAACACACCTAATCACAGAAAGTATGGGAAGGCCGGTCCCAGCGGACCCACCTGTCCCTCCTCAGCTGGCAATTGCACCTGGCACCAGCAGGTCCGGTGCCCAGCCCGAGCTACCCTCCTCAGTTTGTCTTGTGCCACCTTTGGGTGGAAGCACTGCAGGGGATGGGGCTCGTCCCCCCTGCAAGCATGGGCGGAGAAGGGCCACCTGTCACCCTCTGAAGGGTCCAGGCTGTGGTGGGTAGGGAGATCCGGCATTTAGTTGCTGATCCCCTATGCCAGCTCGAGGTGAGAGTGGCGTGACTCATGGGTGAGCCTGTCCCTCCTATGCAGCTCCCAGCACAGCCACCCATGGGGCTGTGAAGATGCAGTGGTGACTGCCCATGGGTGGGGATCTCAGTCCCACTGTTACCATCTGTGGGCTCATGGGCTTGCGATTTCCAAACATCCGTCCCCGTCAATTGTGTTCACCCACCCCATGTATCATACTCCGCCCCTGTATACGTCTTGTTTGTCTTGTCTGTTTACCTCCCCAACCAACCTCCCCAAATATACCTACTTCCTCTACCTCACATTCCACTCTCACCTGAAAAAAAAAAGGGGCAATCTGTTCCCACAAAAAAATTACGCCCCATACATAGCTGCCCATTTTGCACACATGTCTGCTGGACATGTAAACTGATAATTAGAATTGACAGTACAACATACTTTGTTGTCCTCACCCCTCTCTCAGGGGTGGAAGGTTTCAAATTTCACTCCAAATTTGTAACATATGCACAGCTGTTGCTGGTAAAGAAATGGGCAGCTATGGACCTTCCCTACACCCATCCTGCACATCCCGAGCTGGTTTCCCCACTGTCTTTTCCTCTTTGTGTCCCCTTTTTCACCACTTTCCTATCTCCCCATTTTCTTTTCTTTCAAAGAAATTAGCGTGAGGGTTAGTGGGAGTGAGCACTTTTAAGCAGTAGTTAGCGGGTTTGAGTGAGTGTGCGCATGTGTGCGCTAAGCTTAGCATCGCTAAGCGTCACACAAACTCATGGAAACCTGCTTACAACTGCTTAAAAGTGCCTTAATCACTCTGTATGTCAGGGCCCTTGTTCTGCTCAGCAGCAAAATAAAACACCTCTGTCATTCTCGAACCCCAGACCTTGAACACACCTGAGTGCATTAAGTACCACTAAGCCACAGCAGATATCCAATAACTTGGTGCTGAAATAAATATATAATGCAATACAATGAGTGAATGTAAAGGAAAAATAGGAAGGCCATAACACAACGCTTGTTCTGTGGATCTTTACCAGCAATTGTTGTGGAATTGCATTACATGACTGTGATAAGAGAAGCAGCCATTCTAGCAGCAAATAATGTTATAGAGGCACTTTACAACCCCCACACAGTATCATAGCAGGACAAACACTGGCATATCTGATTAGGGCAGAGGCCATACTTCCTAACTGTGACTACTTTTCAGGGATGTCCCTGATTGTGAAACATATTTTAGCTGTGTCCCTCTGAATCCCTCTGAAAAGTACTGACGTTAGTCAGAGAGGTGGTATATTACACAATGAATAATGACAATAATAACAATAGACACTGCTTGTACTTCATAAAAGGAGTACTAATCCATATGCACTGCTTCACTCAAGTCTACACTTACTGTCTCTATTAGTTGGAAGGTGTACCTCACTTTTAACTACCTATCCCTGACTCCAAGCATATATGTATCTGAGTGTTTCATAGGCCTGGCAGAGGCACAAACACACAGGCATATCAGCTTATCTGCTGTTACACACTCTGCAAATAGCTTTGTGAGGACTTCCACAAGCATACCCTTATGTAGGAGTACAACACAGAAATACCAAAGGATGTAGCCATGTACTGGTAGCAACTGACTGTAACAATGCTATTGTACCAGTGCTGAAAACACTTGTGGGTTGCAGAGACAAAGAATAACAGGCTAACATCTGGCTACCATCTGGATAGGTTCACAGTTGGGAACTATGCAGACAGATCACCTGCCTTGATAAACTAACAGGTACACACCAATCCTTTAAGTCCAGTAAGATAACACTCACACAATAAGACGTAATGCTCTCTGCATGTCTGCATCCCCCCCCAATTTTAAATATACGTGTGTTTAGGGTCAACCAAGGATGTAGGTAGGCATACTCAGTAGTGGAATTGTCCAGTTTACCTGAGAATCCTGTGCTAATGTCAACAATAAAAATACACAAACCCTGCAGAAGTGAGTACATCAATATGTATGACAGTTCTCAAACAGTTCATGTGTCAAAAGAATGCTTCTCAATAACTACTTTTGTATGGCAGTTAATTACATAAGTAGAAAATAAACTACATACTCACATATATCTTGTGAAAGCATTTGTAGGGGTGAGTTAAACTCTACACTGATAGATCTGTACTGGAAGTGGCAACAGTCAGGTCTGAGTACAACATGCACATCACTGTCTACACCTCTAGCTTCAGATATAAGAAGTATACCAACCTTTTGACTTAAACAACACAGCAAACAAGCATGGGCCCCACTCTGGAAATCTGAAAGGGCTACACCTACAAAACTTAACAATTTATAGCATTGGGTTGCTATGACAGTGAATACTGCAATTACCACACAGCAGGCTGCATGCATTTACCAAATACTGGGCACCAATTGGTGCAGAGGTCATCGCATGCAAATGTGCAGATACCTATAAAAGCAGACTGTACTTGCTATCCCCACATGCATTCATTACATCGCACGTGTTAAAGCATCACTGAACCTGGGGAGGAGTAAAAAAGAATCATTACTTAATAACACAAAAGTTTAATTAAGTAAAAAGACTTGACTGAATTACCAACCAAATATATTAATTAAGTAAAAAAAAACAATTAATAACCAAAAGAAATTAAGTAAAAGCAATCTTTACTTAAGTAACACCAAAAAAAAAAATTGTCAAAACATACACAGACTGACCTGAAAGTGACAAACAGGTATGTAACAGATATGTGATTACCGGCAAGTAGTAGATGTTTATGAAGAGTACTGTAAATACTTTGAAACATGCATATGTGGCAGCAGTAGGTGTGTATGCAGTGATGCCATGCATGACTACTGCCATGGACAAATTAATGTGTAGCTGTGTGCAGTGGGACATAACTGTGACATATGTAGCACAGCATTTAATGTCAAACATCCGATCATGTCATCTATGTTCTGTACAGTACTGTGTATAATGGCTGTCTGGGGGAGTAGTGCAAACAGCTATATAAACCTGGATGTGACAGAGTAACACATGCATGATAGTCATATAATGTGCAGCTTAGCATTAGCAACTGCTGTACCAGGCTAGTATAGTAATGTAGCATTAGCAGCTATATATACTCCCTGTAATATTACTGTTATGCACACATGTGACAACTGTTCATGTTGTAGCAAGGCCCAAGAGGTCATCCATGAGGTCTACGGACTTACAACAGTGTGTACCTTGTTTGTGTATGGCACACACATATGTAGAGATATTTATGTGTCAGATATATTAGCATCTTAACATGTGCATAGAGCAAGGTACATACTACAACTGTTTGTGAAGGGTGGACATATATATGTTGGTGAAGGTTGTTATGTGCATATTTTCATGTAGGTTATAGTGTGTGGCAAACAAGACAGCATACAGTGCTGGTATATGACATGTGGTGTTTAAACGCTGTGGGTATGATTTGCTAAGTTCATAGTCTTCCAGACAGGGCGTCCTGCTTAAGATGCATGGCCTGAGAATACCCTCAATGCATTCTGCACAAGACTGTGCAAAATTATTACATAACTGTATCTCTCTTAACCCTTACATAACTGATATTCCCACCATGAAAGGTGGACTGTATATGTGCCTACATGTAAATCTATATGTACAACAATGGACGTTTATATGTACGCTCAAGCTCAATGTTGTAAAGGTATTGCCATCCCTTTTGTTAAAAACCCTGAACCCATGAACTACCACATAGGTGGCAGTCTACTCAACACCAAAAGTGTGATAAGAGACCACGGGACACAGGTGGACAGTAGTGTCCCTTTTGATAATCACAGTGCCACACTAGTCATGTAAACTGTGTACGGTTCACATGTCATCACAAAAGGTGTGTCATCCATGGAATAAGAGGTCAGTGTTCCACTCCACTCATCAGTCATAAAACCCATCATAGAGTACAATGGCCCTTTTGGTATGTACCTCAGAAGACATCTACAGCAACTGTAGATGCCAGGCACAAACACCACCAAGAGTAATACCAGACTCAAACAGATGCCCTATGCAGACTGTCTTCCAAAACCACAGCTACAATGTGTCGCATACCGCCTACCCAGAGCCAACTTCTGCCTAACATACGAAGCTATGCCAAACCCACAGGTGTTGGACATGTTCCATGTAAACAGATCAAAATCCCTACAAGCTACACACTGTACTGATCTAAACCTTGTAACGTCAAAAAGCAGAACATGCTGGAGTGGTACATTCTCATCTCAGACACATACCATACTCTGGAACTAACTACCTATCAATAGCAAAGAAAGGTCCTCATTAGCAGTCGTCATGAATAATCATGATGAATGGATGTGAGATAGGAAATACAACCTGGGAATCACCTCTGTGGCTCTGCATGACAGGGGCACATGAACTTAAATTACATGGGTGTTGAAGGGCAGAGTACCGTATGGCTAGGCTTCTATAGGCCCTACGGCTAATAGCCTATGAGCTACCTAGGACCCGATACACACATGCATGTACATGTTGCATTAATTGCTATGTGAGGTTGACTGAGTGTGATGGTGAATGTGTAGGTGAATGTGTCAACATTGTGTATATGTGTGATAGCCTAGTGGGAAACTGTTTATATCATGGTATGTAGTGTTCTAGCTCTGATCCCCGCAAAAGATATGTATGCTATTGTTAGGCAGGAAAAGCAGTATGGCATATGGTGTGTCGTAGTCCCATGGTGTTGACTGGAGTGTGCCATTGTAGGCTAAAGCAGTACATGTATGCTTATTGATTGTTAACACTAGTGAATACAAATCCCGTATGAACTGTAGTACTACCTGAAGCTGTAGGCCTAAACAGCACAGTATGGTGTATATCCACATTGCTTGGAAACACTGTTTTGTTTGTTACCTGTAGTCCTCACACATTACATACCTCAGGCATAAGGTTTTGTAAGTGCTGACACACAGTACTGTATGGTACACAGGTAAAGCTCATCTGGATTGCCATACCTTTGTGTCTTGTAGGTATGTCTGATGTGTGTGTGGGTATGCCTGTAACATGGCCTCGGTCGTATGTGTGTTACAGGATATAAGTGCATATCTAGCAACATGTATAGTGTAGCACAGCAGTATGCCACCTATATTGATGAATGTGCACATATGTTACTTAGGGGTTTGCTATCAACAAGTGGTGTGGTGTACTGGTAGTACTGTAACTGTACTTTACAATCATTTCAATGGATGACATATTTCTGTATGCATTAGCTTCATATATACCTTCTGTGGCTAGGTGGTGCATTGTGTCACATACAGTGTGCCATGTGCTGTTGTATAGTCTTATATACTGGTTTCACTTTGTTGCTGTGCAGAACATGGTTTAATATATAGAACGTGCCAGGCACTGTCAGGCAGTTGTGGGCTGAGCACTGATGTGTGGTATTAAAAGTGTGTATCTATTGACAGCCAATAGGTTGCTATATGTGGCATTTCATTGATATCTGTACTTCAGAATGTTAAGTGTGCCACATGACTTGCTCACAATAATTGTTTTATTGTCTTCCAGGGACATGTCTTACCATCGCAACCCTGCGTATTCCCCTGAAGAGGAGGAAATCATTATATCCACCCTATTACAACATCACACCTGCTGTTCTCCAGAACCAGCCAGGACCAGCATGAGCGCACTGCACTGTGTCAAGATGTTGTCCGTCGGGTTAATGATGTAGGCATGCATAACCGGACTTATGAGCAGGTACACCATCAATGCAGTGATTTAATTAGACATGTCTGGCAGCATGCCTCTGATGTCTGCAGACAACAGCTTGCCACAGGTGGTGGTGCAGAATCACATCCACCCCTCACCAGGGTGGAAGAGCTGCTCCTCAGTGTGGTGGCTCCTGGATAACCACTACAACAGACATGTGTCATCATGGAGGCCGGAGTCACCCAGCAAGTTGACTCGGAGCTTGCAGGTAACATGGCATATCTGTAGACTACTGTTAGCTCGATTGTTAGAACATGCATATGTCAGATGTGTACTGTGTATTTGGAAGATGTGGAGCCTGGTGTTGTGCAATAATGATAATTTGGAACATAATCTGTATGCCTGTGACTGTCAGCCATTGTACTACTGTAAAATTGCAAACTCACAGCAGCAATGCCATAGTTGTTGACACTGACAAACTGTCTCATATCCTTGTAGGTCCCTCTGGTGTGACAGCAAGACAGCAGACCCATGCTGGTGAGTGTTCTACATTTAATATGGCAAATAACATGTGCATGTCATAGGTGAGTTGTAGGCCATATACACATGTAAAACACCTACACATAATGCATGCTCTGCATGTTTTCTGTGGGACTATGCACATCCCAGTAACATGAGTAGCTGCCTCAAACACATGCTATACATAGAGCATCCCAAACAATTGTGGTGCACTGTAGTGGACATTGTATAGGCAGAGTCAATACACATGCACACAACATACACCACCTTGTCATACGCAGTACGTGTTAATATGATACACATGGCATATTTAGACACCTGCTGTAAGGTCAGACTCCAGTATCCCAAATGTCATCCATACAGCACACATACTATACCTGAAGGGTAGAGGCCTATCATGGGGCGGTGCAAAACTCTTCAACAAACAACACATTCATGTTAGGCAATGCTCCCTATTGAAAACCTTACATACTCATGTAACAACTGCCTGTGAAATGGTTAATGTAGCCACAGTGCTGCAGTTCAGGTACAGCAAGATAGTTGCCAGTGTGGCACACATTAGTGGCCTTGAGTGACCAAATGATGCTGCCTGATGATGTCTCATGGTACTACACTACATCCAGCTACAGTAACTATATTACAACACATAGCATTCATTGCTATACATCTGACAGTTGTGTGCATCCAGCCATGGTATGTATACCTGTGATGATGGTGCACAGGAGATTGAAAAGCATTTAATACTTGCACAGCAAAGTTGTGTCTGTGTACACATTGTGTTCCAGGGTGAGGCCAATCATTGAACAACACACATGCATCAAATACATGTATATTGTTATTAACAAGGACTCTCTGCACTCACACTACATGCTGTTGAGCAACACACATCTTGCATGCTGACACGTGATAGGACTCTTTGGCTTGTGATACTGTACTCCACCATCAACCACTAATGGGTATGTTCTGGATTGCTGTTGGTGTGTGTGTGTGTGTGTGTGTGTGTGTGTGTGTGTGTGTGTGTGTGTGTGTGTGTGTGTGTGTGTCTACTTTAGTGAGTAGTGTATTTGTGTTCATGTGTGCATGCGTTTATGTGTGCATGTGTGCATGTGTTCATGTGTGCATGTGTGCATGTGTTCGTGTTCATGTGTTCATGTGTGCATGTGTGCATGTGTGCATGTGTTCATGTGTGCATGTGTGCATGTGTTCGTGTTCATGTGTGCATGTGTGCATGTGTGCATGGGTGCATGTGTTCATATTCACGTGTTCATGTGTTCATGTGTGCATGTGTGCATGTGTGCATGTGTTCATGTGTGCATGTGTGCATGTGTTCATGTGTGCATGTGTTCATGTGTTCATGTGCATGTGTGCATGTGTTCATGTGTGCATGTGTGCATGTGTTCATGTGTTCATGTGTGCATGTGTGCATGTGTTCATGTGTTCATGTGTGCATGTGTGCTAACACTGTGTACAGATTGTAAAGTGTGTTTCCTGTCTCCCTCTCACAGGTGCTGAGGTTGTGTTGGTTGAGTGCAGCAGGGAACCTGAAGACACTGCCACAAATAGTGGAAATGATGAAACATGTGTTGTGGCACAGACAGGTTTGACAGGGTCTGTCGTTGGTCTGCCAATCGACAGTACACAGCTTTCCACACCATCTATGTGCACATTCATACTGCCAATACATCCCTCATCACCAATGGCCTTAGCTGAGGGACAGCATACAGTAGGCATTGACCAGGATAGTGTGGTATCTATGGCACATGCATCCCCTCACAGCAGCCATACCCAGATTCCTGGAATGGTACCACATAGGCGGATGTCCAGGGGTTCTCATGGGAGCACTGCTGGTCGTAATGTCCATGGCAGACATGCTCCCACAGGTCTTACAACCTCAGGTATGTTCTGGGCTGTAATGCAGACACAGGCACGTATGGAACGGTACACTAGACAGGGACTGAGGGCGCAGAGGGCCCATAACACCTCTATCAATGACAGTATCCATGACCTTGCTGGTGCAGTCCATCACTACACCAAGGTCATTGATAAACATTGGGGGGTGACATTAGATGTCCTCCGCAATGTCATGTCCATGTGCCAGGACAGTGCAAGATGACCAAGACGTCAATGTGGACGTATGCCAGCAACATCATCGGCTGGCAGCCTTCGTGGACGACACACAAGTCACAGCCACTCCCACAGTGGCAGTACCAGCCCCAGCAATGTTGGAGCTGGGCTGTCAATAGACCATCATAGAAGACCACGTGCACGTGGCTCTGGCCAGTCCCAGCAGGGACATGGGTCCAATCGACATCCCTCTGCCTCTGATGATAGTACCCAGTCTGGCTTAGTACCCAATACTGTCCGTTGCACCCCTGCCAGGCACAAGTACTGTATCCGTGGCCAGAGACGGTGATCTGTACAGCCTGGCAGGTACAGTCTGTGGCTGTCCCACAACCTCCCGTATATGGCAGCCACATGGTGGAACTGTGTGCATGCAGACACACACACATAATCCAAACACCTAGGGCTAACACATACACACACACATTACATCAACATTGACCCATGCCGTACTGTTGTCCCTCACACACACACACAAACACACACACACACACACATACATGTCAATTGGATGGGTCAATGTCGGGCTCTGGCAAACCAACAACACACCCTGTGCATATGATGAAACTGTGCCACCTCCTGTCATCTGTAACATTGATGCAGGAACAGGCTAACATGGTGCTGATGCACAGGGTGACTTTATAGCAGTGTAGCAATGTTAGCATGTTGTCAACAGTACAATGTAATGATATCCTTGTAGGTATATCTGAGCAGGCATGATGCATTAAAGCTACGATTATCATTGTAGTACTGTTTACAACAGTGTTAATTCCAAAAATGTATTGTCCCCCCATGTGCCACTTGGCTGATGTGTGTAGTTTTGGCAGCATGTGTTGGTGAGTGGACAGTACATGTGTGATGTGTGCAGTACAGATTTGCAGGTGTACATTTGTGAACATGGTGGAGGTGCACTGTCTGCATGTACGTGCATAGTGGACACATGGGAAGGGTGACATGCCCTGTATTACACAGTGTCAACACTTCATAGTTTCTATTGGTGGCCAGTATGCATTTTAATACACATATGTTTTAACTTGGGTACACATGTGTGTATGACATGGTTTGACACTGTGCTGTGGGTGATACTGTTACTATCTGTCATTGGTTTGCATTCTGGTAGTATACACAACCTCAACAGCCTGACTATAACCAATCGTTAGATGATGTCTTGACAACTGACACACAGATGTAGGAAACTCAGTAGCATTTGGATCCTTCCGGTACTATACTATACCAGTAACCAGTGGTATTGACCACCACCCATTCCTGGGACCACTCCTGTTTGGCATATAGCCCTCTTAGGTACAAGCAAACACACTAGGGATATGTCCGTCCACATCTGGAAATGCATACAGTGGCCTACAATGCATTCTCCGGATGAGACACTTATCCTCCACAAGGGTATTATACAGACAGATACCTGTTGTCCAACCCATGCTGTAAAGCTGTAAGCCAAATATAGCATAGTCATCCACATTTATTAAACATAGTATCCCCACAGTACCACATAGGTAGTAGGCCCAAACATGTAGAACGGGTACCGATGTATATATACAGCCAAGTGTTATGTCATCTGTCCTTTGGTATTCACATTTCCATAGGTATTCTGAAGTCCCTCGGTGTATCACATAAGCAATAAGGGGTCTGTATGCATATCCACAAAGTTGTTGTACACCTATAATGAATGTCCATTATTGACAGACTTTGTTGTGTTTGAACATGTCTGAAATATACCCCAGGCATGAACCCTCACTCACACTATTCTATAGAAACTGTCATGGGTGTGTGTGACACAGATGACCTAGGCCACAGATCACTACAGTGGCTGGCCTTGTCACAAACATACATATGTGACCGAAGGTCTGAGAAGCAGCAGCACAATCTGTCATAGGTAACAGATGTATTCATGTAGAAAGCAGACTTCACACCTATGAACTAAATGAGGTCACATGTACATATATGTATTTACCACACAGATACCTGAAGTGTGCAATGCACATACTGTTGTTATACTGATATGTCATACAGTAGTAAAAGCTAAACCCACAACACATTGACCAACAGTATGACACACACACACTCAGCAATTGCAGGATTCACACCCCTACCTAACTATGTTATGATACTAGAGAGATACGCATTAACACGACGCGCTATATGCTTTATTGGGAGTTTTCATTTCCAGTGCTATATTTGTAGGATGCTGACATCATCAGACTTGCCAAAGAGGAATATACCACTTTTAAGGTGTTTTCCTAGTCTCCAAAAAGGGCACTCCTCTCAAAGAAAATCACACAGAAACATACACCCCCACACACAGACTCAGCAATTGCAGGATTCAAACCCCTACCTAACTATGTTATGATACTAGAGAAATATGCATTAACACGACGCTCTATATGTTTGACTGGGAGTTTTCATTTCCAATGCTATATTTGTAGGATGCTGACATCATCAGACTTGCCAAAGAGGAATATACCACTTTTAAGGTGTTTTCCTAGTCTCCAAAAAGGGCACTCCTCTCAAAGGAAATCACACAGAAACATACACACAGACACACTCAGCAATTGCAGGATTCAAATCCCTACCTGACTATGTTATGACACTAGAAAGATACACATTAACACGATGTGCTATATGCTTTACAGGGAGTTTTCATTTCCAATGCTATATTTGTAGGATGCTGACATCATCAGACTTGCCAAAGAGGAATATACCACTTTTAAGGTGTTGTCCTAGTCTCCAAAAAGGGCACTCCTCTCAAAGGAAATCACACAGAAACATACACACACACACACACACACACACACCCACACACACTCAGCAATTGCAGGATTCAAACCCCTACCTAACTATGTTATGATACTAGAGAGATACACATTAACACGACACACTATATGCTTTATTGGGAGTTTTCATTTCCAATGCTATATTTGTAGGATGCTGACATCATCAGACTTGCCAAAGAGGAATATACCACTTTTAAGGTGTTTTCCTAGTCTCCAAAAAGGGCACTCCTCTCAAAGGAAATCACACAGAAACATACACACACCCTCCGCACACACACACTCAGCAAATGCAGTATTCAAACCCCTACCTAACTACGTTATGATACTGGAAAGATACGCATTAACACGACACGCTATATGCTTTACTGGGAGTTTTCATTTCCACTGCTATATTTGTGGGATGCTGACATCATCAGACTAGACATGGTAATGTGTGTGCACTTAGATTTATGCAATCCCAGGACTGAGCCATGGGGGACAGCAGGTGTTACCAGCTTGAACAGGACTCCACAATTCTTACCTTGTGTGATCTATCTGTGAACCAGTTGCCAATCCATCCGATGACAATACATATTTATGCACAGGTTGTTGATTTTGTGGATATGACATGTGTCTGGGATGTTGGAAAAGGGCTATTCAAAGTGTATGTGGGACGTGTGTAGCTCCTTTCATTGATGTATGTCCTGGGTGGCTGCCTTGCAAACAGTCTAGCAGGTTTGGGAACCATGATCTGCCCATGACCAAACCAAAGTTGGTAGGGCTGTGTGTTTATAGGCTTCCAATAGCTCTGTTTCTGACTTCAATCATGATGGACACCATGGCCTTGCAGATCAGACTTCTTAGGCTTATAAGACTATAGTTCCCATGGTCTGTTGTGCACCAACACTTGTGTAGTGTGCCATATGTTGCTGTAACCCATTCAACAGTTTCATATCCTGTAGAGAGGGTGAGGCTCAACAGACTGTTCAAGTGCAGGGTCTGTTTGTTTTGCAGTTCACTTATGACACATATAGGGGCACAATGTAATCCAATTGATGCCATGTTTTCAGCTTTGGAAGGAGCTGTTTACCCATTCTACATGTGATATCTCCTGGTATGATGATAAGGCCTTTTGTCTGTGGGGGGTGGGTATGTATGTATGGGCCTGTCTGACAGGATGTTGGCATTGTCAGTCATTTACAGTTGGCCCTGACTCAGGACATATATGAGTGTACATTGCTATTTATGACATAGCTGAAGGAAGTGTCATGGTTCTGTATGGACTCCTTCGCAGATAATCTTTCCATGACCTGGAATGTATAGTGTTTGGAGTGCACATTGTTTATTGATGATACTGATTTCAGGTTTTTTATTTTCTTTGCTTTTCAACTTCCTATGAACAACCTAAGTATCTGTAGTACATATTTGATTATGACAGGGTTCCAATATATTATATATGTGTCTGTTGTCATATCACTGTGTGCACAAGTCAGGATTGGTGAATTGTGAGAGGTTCCTGGGTTAACACATGCAACTGCCAGATATGTGTGGCCCACTGCTGTACTCAGACATGGCCTAAGTGTGTGAACATGCCCAGTTTGGCCTTTCAGTATGTTGTTGCCTGACATTTGCCTCATTCATTCAAGTGTGTGAGCATGCCCAGTGTGACCTTTCAGTGTGTTGCTGTGTGAAGTCCACTACATTTGTTGACGTGTGTGAACACGCCCAATATTAACATTTATACTATATGTGTGTTGTAAATCAAGTTGGATTTTCACTGCAGGGCTCACCTTTGTGTCATAACTCTACAGGGATTATGCTGTGTCTGCAGGGTTTCCATGAGACACTTTGCATAGACTTATCAACATTTCTTCATGCAGGCTGACTAGTGAAATACTGTCATGGTTTAGTGGTTCAGTGCTGTGACTATAGTGCACAGTATCCTGGGTTCAAGGACTATCACTGCTTCATATTTTCATACTGGGCAGACCAGACTGCTTAAGGAACAGTAAAGCAAATATGACCATGTTTAACTGCTTTTGCTCAACTATGCCCAACTCTGACCAAACTTGCCCAACATTGCTCAACATTAACCAACATTGCTGAACGTTGCTCAATATTGCTCAGCATTACCCAAAGTTGTGATACTTAGTGTGTGCAATTTTGTTTAGCACTGCTTTATATTGCTTAAAACATGGCAATCATGCCTCAGGTGGTGCTGCAGGGCTGCCTATGTCGGATGCACATAGTACACTCCCTATACATGTTTGAAAACAGGTAGTGTCAAATTAGGCATCCCTTTTACTATATGTGCAAGTCAGAGAGAGGTATCATTTCCAGGGTTCCTATTGAGCCAGTGTATATGCTATGCATTGCCTCTTTGCCAAGGCCAAAGCATACTGGGCACACCTCCTTCTGCCTACTGGGGCAGGCTCAGGTTGTTCCTCCTCTGAGTCATGCTCTGCCTGTGATGGCCTTGGCAATGGTGGGGGGCTGTTTGGCCTGGCCCTATGCTGCTCCTGCTGCAGCTGTTTTTGCAGGATTATATTATGTAGCATAGCACATACCATGACTGTTTGGGTACATGTAGTTGGTGAGTACTGCAAGGCTCTACCAGATGTGTCCAGGCACCGGAACCATGACTTGAGCAGCCCAAACACATGCTAGATTACATTTCGTGTTTGTGCGTGTGCCTCATTATGGTGTTCCTGTTCAGGTGTGTGTGCATTTCTGATGGGTGTCATCAGCCACGGCTCCAGTGCATATCCAGCATCCCCCACTAGGTCACCATGAGGGATGTCCCCATTGGCAAATGTCTGGTACAGCTGTGTCAGATGCCAGATATGGGAATCATGGTAGCTTCCAGGGCAGCCAGCACACAGATTCATTATTATGCTCTGGGCATCACACATGACCCGGCAGTTGATGGAGGGGAAACCCTTGCGGTTAAAATAGGTCCTACCCCACTCACCAGCTGGTGCTTTGATGCGTATGTGCGTGCAGTCTATTGCACCCACTACCTCAGGGTATTCCACTATTTGCTGGAAAAGATGCATATTGCTGTCTAATACCTCATGGGAATTGGGGAAATATACATGATCACTGACATGTGCTGACATGGCATTCAGGAACTGGTGCAATACCCTGGATGCTGATGCCTGTGAAATCCCCCTCATATCACCAGTTGGTCTCTGGAAGGTACCTGTTTCTAGTATTCTTAGGCCAACACATACCTTGGTTTACACGGGGATGGGTTCCCCTCTGTTGGTTCTGTGTGTGAGGCATGGTCTGCACAGCTCAACAATTTTCTGCTGAGGTCTCTGTCCACTCTATAGAGCTCCACTATCTCCAGCTCATGTAGCCCCTGGTAGGTTACTCTGGGCCTGTACACTCTTCTCCGTCTCCTCATAGTGGGTTGCTCAGCAGCATTCGCATTGTCACCACCCTCAGCATGTTGCATATGTCACTTTATAACAGCAATGGCAGCCCCTAACATTTCTTTGTCTCAGTAAAGCTTTTTCAGTTTTCACTTCTATTAGCTTACTGCAGTGTTGCAGTGTCTCTGAGAAAAACATAGTGAAAAGTTGTTTGCAGAGTTTTAAGTGCTGGGCTGGGCTGGGCTAGAGTACTGCCTGTGTAATTGGCTGATTCTGATTGTTTCCACCTGCTAGCTCTGCTAGTTCTCCTTGGTTAACTTTCTACTGTTTGTTGTGCTTCTTTTTCCCTTTCTGTTTCCACATGGCGCGCGCCGCGCAAACAAGCGCAAACACGCACAAACCAGCTCACACACGCACACACATGCTTACATGGCCTAACACTTGCTGACTCTGGCTTAAACGCGTGCACACAGGCACAAACGCGCTTGCACAGATTTCAACAACCTTACACATGCTTAGTCCGGCTTAAACGCGCGCACACAGGTGCACACGCGCGCACACAGTCTTACTCGGTTTTACAGGTGCACACACACGAGCATACACATTGCAGGCACTTCTACAAGAAACTTTAGTGTTATCCACGGCATACACCTTCAATTTCTTGCCTTTAGCTGGGATACCTGTTGATACGCCTCTTCCAGTGATGGGTAACTGACAGCAAACACATGCCACTCTGCTCCAATGAGCTTACATTCTTTCATATATGCCCCCCCATGATGTCACCTATCTTCTACTCTGATACTCCCCTTATCCTACTCTTACACTCCACAGACTTTGCTCATATGCCATGTGAAATTGTGATTCACTATCCTTACCCTCATTTGCATAGGATTGCCTACTAATGCTTGATTACATCTCTTAGACTGAGCTTCCCCCTTAGCAACCTCTACTCAGTAGCCATGTTGTCTTCAGCCTGCCATTCACTTGCATGGCAGTTGAATATTTAGAGTAATATCCCTATTTGTGGCTTTTATTTTTTTTTCATGGTTTTTACAGCGCAGCACTTTTGCGCGATGCTGCGCTACACTTAAACTTCAGAGATCGAGGTAAAAAATAATTAATTATTTTTTTTATTTTGCAATGGGAAGAATTGCCAATGGCCATATATTTGGCCATTGGCATGCTTCCTCAACTGGATGCATCCTTTATTTGGAGCTATCACTGCTCCGTTTTGCTATTTGCAGAATGGTACTCAGTTGACAACGGAGTACATTTCTGCAAATAACACTACTCTTACTCGGACAGGTTAGGGTTTCCTGGATCGCAAATTTACCTCATTTGCATAACTTTCAGCAGCAAATGAGGTAATTTGCATAACCTAGCCCTGTCCGTGTAAGAGTCGTTTTAGGAGCTCGCTTGCATGTCCCTGACGGCTGTTCCTGGATCGCTCTGCAGACATGTTGGCTGCATAGAGTCTTACTCTACTCTTAGACTCCGTGCAAG
Organism: Protopterus annectens; assembly: GCF_019279795.1. Taxonomy (NCBI): domain Eukaryota; kingdom Metazoa; phylum Chordata; order Ceratodontiformes; family Protopteridae; genus Protopterus; species Protopterus annectens. The sequence continues at coordinate 171,596,972 of NC_056746.1, read as the reverse complement.
CCTTCATGAATCCGGCCCAATATCTTTTTATTGCATGACCATAAAGTAATTTAATCTCAGCTATTTTTCTGAAGTTAACATTCTATATTCCAGTTTCCACTGTTAAAATATATACATCTAAACAGTTACAGTATTGCAGGTACATTTCTATTCTATTCCAGTAGGGCATGCTGTGGTTACATTTTAAGCACTTTACAAAAACCTTTTCAACACACACTTCTGTACCAGCAGTTTGATATACACCTGACATACAGTTCTAATACAGTTGTAATACAAGCATCTTATACAAATCATGTTGATATTCACAAATAATATATAGTTATTTACAAAATTCCAGATAGCTGGGCTGGCAGTATCCCCCTTTGTCACACACCTTATGCCACAGAAAACGTTAGGTGGGAAATGGATTTTCACCTCTCAGTACTGTCCAGAGTGCTGATCACCACACATCACTTGTTTGCTTTACAGAAGACTAACCTAATTAAAGTTTTCACTTTTTTTTCCTTCAGCAGCGAACCCTGTTTGTTCACCACCAAATGTTGTGCAAACAGGAAAGTCAATTAGAACAATTCATTTTTGAATAAAGCTTTGAACTTATCATGTCAAAGGAAGAATACAACATGCAAAGTGTATATCTGCAAGGCACTTAGTACTGCCATGACAAATGTTGATACCATGACATGTTAAACATTAACATAAAACAGATCCCTTCTACATTTAATCACAATCAGATCATTTTCGCTCTGCTCTTTATTTGCACAAAGGTTGACAGGGACCACCACTGAACACTGCTACATCACATTCCAAGTTCAACACTTCAAATTAGAATCACACATATGCTAATACTTTACCAACATCCATGCCGAAGAGTTTCTCAGCATTGCACTTTAGGAAGAGATTTGGAACACAGATAAGTTTTGTTCTTGCATGTTATTACTTCACTACATAAAAATGGTAGACTGTACACAACTAAAATGCACTGAACTGTTTGGCTGAATGAACAATCCAGTCTGTACAGTTAGGTCTGCACTGCAGCACTTACATATGCAAATGATATACAACCACATAGAGCCTTGGAACACATACTTCATCATTACTTAGACCTACTTCATTGGAACCTTAAAGGTTCTTTTGCATTGACATGACCATGCATGAACAGATAGTAGCATTGCTAATACAGTAGTATTCATTAATGTTTACATATCATCATCCTAACCTGATGAGCCATGAATGCTTCATTGTCCATCCTGTGTTTCACAAGTGTGTGTGTGTGTGTGTGTGTGTGTGTGTGTGTGTGTGTGTGTGTGTGTGTGTGTGTGTGTGTGTGTGTGTGTGTGTGTGCGTGTCTCAACTACACATCATCATGTAAAACAGGTACATGTCAGTCTCAGTTCCGTAATGTACATTACTGATAGCATAGCTGACCTAAGTCAGCAGTATGCATTTATCATTGATCAGAAGATTACATGTACTCCTTCATATCAACAAATATGGCTCTGCACAAAAATTTCAATAGCACAATATCTTCTCTGACACAGAATGAGAACCTAATCCTATGTACACTACACTCTCCTATTATAGAAGTCAGACTTTTTCAGTGACACTTATGTTAAGTTCTCTGTCATCTAGATTATGTAAATAGATAGGCAGAGGGTTTTAATCTTACAACAGTCAACATGTGTGTATATATGAGGCATTGTGTATAGAGCTGGGTAAGTATGACCTTACATACTATTGGCCTCACTCAACTAGCAGTCTAGAGAAACGTTTACACTGGGATGGTGTCCACATTAATGTCAGATGCTTTTCCCAGCATCATCTTCAATGCAACAAAACAATGATGTTGAAATCAGATGTCTGCAGTGATGCTTGCATTTAGTACTGCATCCTCTAGATTGTGTAACTATATAGGTAGAGAGGTTATAATCCCACACTAGTAAAATTGTCTGTTGAGTGAAAGTAGGACCATAGCATCACTGGGGATTAATTCAACAGCTGTGCTTATTTGACTCTCATTCAGGAGAAACATTTACATGGTCAAATGAATCCCACATCCCATTTTCCCTCTGTCACATACTGTATGTAATACACTGATGAGGTAATCCTTTCAAAAATGCACTCTCACACTACTAAAGTCAGACCTCTCCTAAGGCATGTGTGCATAATCCACTTGCATGTAGATTGTGTGAGTAGATAGGTAGGGAGTTTGAATACAACAGTGAGAACCTTATGACTGTGTTTGTGAATGTAAATGGACTTGAGTGTCTTAAGCATGTTAGTACTGACAACATTTAGAATCCAACATGCCTACAGAAGTCAGTTTTGCACACACATTGCCTTTGCAAGGCACAGCTGATGTCATCCCTTCAAAGATGTAGCATGGCTCACATGAAGTTCGACTTTTTCTGTGGTGCATGCAGATAATACACTTCCACGTAGATTATATCAATAGATAAGTAAGGAGTTCAAATACAGGACTGAATATCTTCTATGAGTGTGTGTTTCTTCCTCTTACTGTGCAGAACAGGCTGCAAATGCATCTATGATGTATATCTATACAGTGTGCTTGGGCTTTACAATGACTTTTTAGCTGAAGCATTGATGTAATACACAATGGTGATATCATCCATTGAAATGTGCAGTGTCACAGTTGTAAAACCAATTTCAAGTGGCACTTGTGTTTCAGCAAACCTTTTGTAGCTTGTTATGTTAGGTATATGGTCCAAATCCCGATGTCACAGCTTACACTCACTGTAGATGCTGTTAACAATGTTGTCGCACATATGTGTTATGTTCATGTACAATTTTGTTTCCTTTTACAAGAGTTTATTCTAATTTTCATTTTGAAATGCTGTACTGAAGAATGATACTGTCATTTGATTAGATTTTCCATCCATATGAGTTGTAGTAAGATACTTCATCAGGACTGAGGACATGCGATAATGCAATGTATGTTGTTGCCTATATAAGGCATGTGTACCAATATGGGATTATATCAACAATGTACACAATTGTTGTTCTATGGTCACAGTGAAAACAGCAGGAGGCCACATGTGTGTTTATGTATAGCTAGCATCAGGCAATACTGTCTGACATGCAGCAAGATTATTTCAAAGTAATTACAGGGACACATTTTCCTTGATTCATTAACAAAATATAAAGATGACCACAGTGGTGCAGCAGTTAGGGTTGTTGCCTCACAGCAAGAGGTTCTTTGGCTTGATTCTCAGCTGGAGCACCTTCTGTGTGGAGTCTGCATGTCCTCCCTCTGGTTGAGTGAGCTTTAAAGACATGCAGGTAGGTGTGTGCCTTCTGTGAAGGTTGGGCACTAGGCTGGCAATTCAATACTGTAAAACTCCACTGCCAATCAATCTGCAGACCAGTGATCCACTGTGGTGACCCCTAACTGAGAAAAGCTGAGTAGTGCTGCTATCTTTCACTGCTTGGTTGCCGGGTTCAATTTTTGGCTGTCGTGCCCTCCCTGTCTCTGTGTGGGGTTTATCCATATGCTTTGCTTTATTGTCCCAGGTCCTCAGTTGTATAATATATGCCTCTGACAATTTGTGCTTTTACTTTAATCCTAATCTAACACTAGAGAGGTACAGAGACACTATATTTTTGGAAAGGTAGAGAATCAGGCACCATTATCATAATAAGATTTATACAATCATGTAAGAATTTGTTTTTTTGTTCAGTTTATTGAGGAATTACTAGGTTAATGGCTTTGAACATTAAGCTTAATCACAAAAGTAGTAAAAAAAGGTGAAAGATGTACTTCTATGATTTCTGGGCGTTAGTGTCTTAATTCAGTCACTTCTCCCAAACATATTACAATAGAGTTTTAGTCAGGCTGTGCTAAAGGAATGAGGGGTAGATAAGGAATAAAACAAAATGTGAAGAAAAAAAAGAAAGAAAAAAAAACTAATCCACCTGAATAGTGTGGAGCCAGAATGAGGAATTACAGGAGTGAGAGGCACATGGGAGAAGAAGGGGAACTAATGTGCAGCTGGGACCCTCATGGAACCCTTTGTCTAACACCCCATTTCACCTGATGGACCTGTTGATTACAGTCAGATTCTATTAATCTATATATGTATATGTCTATATATATATATATATATATATATATATATATATATATATATATATATATATATATATATATATACATATATATATATATATATGTATATGTATATATATATATATATATATATACACACACACACACACACACACACACACGCGCACACACACACATATATATATATATATATATATATATATATATATATATATATATATTCAGTAAAATGGCTATAATGCGTGGGGACATACTGAGGCAATCTACAGATAAAAATGAATGACCACATCTGTTACAGGAACACAGGTGATGGTCATTGATCTGTTGTAATTGAGCCCCACTACATTTAGCACCATCCATTCATTTGCTGCAGTACTCCCAGTACCCCCATGCTTTGAATTCAACAGTTGCCATTGGACGTTACTGGTGGACCCCAGCCATAAACAAACTTTACAACAGGAGGAGGAAGCTACTACATGACAGAGCAAAATCCCTAAAAGGGAAGGCATCTCTGATCAGTACTAGCAAAAAACTACGATCACTCATAAAATCATCCAAGGCCAACTTTGAGAGAAAAATCGCAAAAGACACAAAAGACAATCACAAGGCCTTCTTTAGCTATGTTAGAAACCTGGGTGGAAACTCCCAGATATGCTCAGAGTTAGTCCAAAATGACACAAAATACACTGAACCCACAGACATTGCCAACATTCTGGCAGACAGGTTCAGTGCAAATTTCTCCTCCCCCCCCAAAGGGAGAAATATCTATCCCAGCAGAGTGTAGCCTCCCAAACATCTCAGATGCCCAGGTGAGAGCCGCCCTCTCTAAAGCTAAAAACACAGCATCAATGGGACCGGACGGTGTCCCAGGCTGTGTGCTACATGAACTCAAAGAGGAACTAAACCAACACATAAGGCTGCTGTTTAATCTTAGCCTTACTACAGGATACGTACCCAAAGAGTGGCGTACGGCAACAGTGGTCCCACTCCACAAAGGCGGTGCTTCTACGGACCCTGGAAATTACCGCCCCATAAGCTTGACGAGCCTGGTCTGCAAAGCTATGGAGAGGATCATTATGGAACTCATAAACAAAGACATTGGGGACCTACAGACATTGGATCCTACCCAATTTGGCTTTGTCAAGGGCAGATCCTGCCTTTTGAACTTGGTCGACTTTTTTGAAACAGTCACTAAGGCCATTGATGAGGGTAAGGCAGTTCACACAGCCTACCTTGACCTTGCAAAAGCCTTGACACAATACCCCACTCGGGCATCATAGACAAACTCACCAGCTTAAATGTAAACCCATATGTCACAAGATGGGTTGCAAACTGGCTCAAGGACAGAACCCACATGGTCAGAGTTGCTGGAGCCATGTCAGACTCTAAGCCGGTCACAAGCGGTGTCCCACAAGGCTCAGTCCTGGGACCCCTCTTGTTCGGCATTTATTTTTCCGAGGTGCAGGCAAACATAGGAGGATTGTGGCTGACAAAGTTCGCAGATGACTGCAAACTGGGCGCCATAATTGATACTCCAGCAGACACAAGCATCCTTCAGAGAGGCCTCATAGAAATGGATAATTGGTGCCAGAGCCATGGCCATAAGCTGAATGCCAAAAAATGTATAGTCATACCCTTTGGGAAAAACAAGGTACCCACAAATTACCACATAGGTGGTAATCCATTAAGTACGGAAGAGGTAATCAGGGACCTAGGGACCCAAGTTGACAGTAACCTCTCATTTGACACTCACATTGCCAAAGTGGTTAGGAAGACCTTCTATATTGCCCACCTTATCATGAAGGGATTCACATCTAGATCAAGGGAGGTCATTGTGCCCCTGTACTCTTCTCTTATCAGGCCAATGATTGAGTACAATGCCCCATTTGGGATGTATCTTACCCGACACCTGCAGCAGTTGGAAAGACCCCAAAAGTTCCTCACCAAGAGGATAAAGGGTCTCAAACATATGTCATATGCTGCCCGGCTGAAGAAACTCCAGCTCTATTCAGCTCTATTCAGTCGCATACCGCCTACTCAGAGGTGATCTGTGCCTGACGTACAAGGCCATGTCCAATCCGGAATTAATGGACATGCTCCACCTCAAAAAATCCAAATCCACCAGAACCACGAGAGCAAGAGACTTGAACTTCAACACAGAAATAAATAGGATGTGCTGGAGGGACAGATTCATAACCCAGAGGCTCCCTACACCCTGGAACAGAATCCCAGTCCATGTTAGGCAGAGCCCCTCACTAACTCTATTCAAGAGAAATCTTGACGAGTGGATGGGAGATCATAGGTTTACCCCGGGGGTCATCTCTATGTCACTACTAGACAGAGGCACAGTTAACTAAACCCTAAATGGGCGTAGTATTCTCATCCTAAGGGGTGGTGTAAGCCACACACACTCTGGCTAGGCTTATAAATGCCCTAGGGCAGATAGCCTAGTACAAACCTATGAACCTATAAGTACATACCAATATATTAAAACATTACCATACACATACAATCATAAATCAATGCAGGAGTAGTTTGCTATAAATTAATACAGACCTGCAATTCAGCTCATGTTCTTCTATGGATAGCAGCCACATATTGTACACTCATACAGCTATATTCTGCAGTATGGTACACTTAATGATGATAACACAGCTAAAGAATCATATCACTATAAATACAGTCAGAGCATTATAAATCTACTGCCTCTGTATACATCATCTTTTGCTGAATATAACAAGAATATTTAGGAATACAAATCTGCATTACTGCAGAATAACTGTTTAATATCTGCAAAGTATAGAGAAAAGGTGTTAAGGTGCAAAATATATCACTTACTGTAGCATCTGGAGCCTGTCTATGAGCATCCACATTCGTCACCAGCAGATGCTCCATTATATACAATGGAGGTCATTGTAATCATAGAAGTGACCTGGCATTCCTGTTCTGTGCATCAGTCTGGGTGAAGTTCCTCTGGTAAGCCAGCATTCTCACTTCATTTTGGACATACATGGCCAGTATTTACATCATCTCTTCATCTGTCCAGTTGGGTGTGCAGATATGCTGCAGTCTCCTCTTGATCAACATCTTACTCAAAGCTGTTGAATATAAGTTAAAGAACACCTTTTGAAAAATGCTCATTAAGGTACAGTGCAGGTAGTAATGGAATAATCTGTAAATGTATCATTATTACCTTTTAAAGTTGGCACAGTGAGGTTGGTAGCAGCCTTTTGGTGGGCATCGGTCACACGTTCTACATGTACCCATAAACTGGTAACTATTGGGCACTAGTGCTGAGCATTGTACACTTACATCGAGCTATTGGTTAATGCGCCAATTCAAGAACTTATGCAGATATGATTCCAAAACATTCTATGCTAATGAGGCTCATTAATTATGTATAGTACAAATGCTAAGTAGTTTTGTGCACTGAGGTACTCCTATTGTTGGGTATACTTGCCTGACTCTACATGTCCATAAGGTAACCCTTCATAAGGTCAGCTGTTTGTGTTTTTACATTCCCAAATTGAGCATATCAATGTTCTGCAATGGTCAGATTGCCCTGTGTGTACCATTTAAGTCATGGCATCACACATTAGCTGAGGGAAGACCCAGTATATGCTGTTTATTAACCACTGCTTAGGTGACACTGATCACTCTGTGTACTGATGCTCTGTTCACCTTAACAGGGCTGTCTCATACCATCTGACAACACTGGCCTTCAGGTAGGGGTCTCTGTATTCAGATACAGCTGAGTGAATCTATTGATCTGCCACTGCCTGATATTAACAGTGCTCTTTACTTATTTGTTGTTCATGCTTCACTTTATCCTACTGCTGTGGAATGATGTCATCAGACAGTGGCTTCCCTGGATGATGACAGACCCAGTGAGACTGTCTCTGCATATGTCAATGTGAGCACTCTGTGTACTGATGTTCTGTTCAAATTCACAGGGCCATCACAAAGTGGTATGCAACTCTGGCCATCAAGTGTGTGCCTGTCTACTATGATTGTGTTGTGTGCATTTGTTTACCTGCACCCTGATGATGTCTGAATGCTTCCTACTGACCTGTGTATGTGTCTACATTTGTACTCCGCACTGGCATTGCAGCTCACACCACAGGGGGGTACAGTCAGAGGATGACATGTTGGGTATGTATGCATGTGCAGTCTTACAATGGCACTATTTTGTGTTTTTTAATTGATTAACATGGACTTTCATTGTTCTCTTGGAACATTCCACCACCCACATTCATGTCACCCAGTTAAGGTCATATCTCCATCCTTATTCTGTGTAGTTAGTGAATTGTCAGACTTTTTCATTTATATTCTGCCTTATTTACCCTTTTTCAATGTATATGAATTGTATCATATCTGCTTTTGCAGCATGTCCGTTTCCCAACTCCTCCACAAGCCTGTCCACTGATCCTGAAGAGGGATGTGATGTGCCTCCTTCAGATAGTATAGCCAGTAAGACACAGGGCACCACATTAGGGTCAAAGTTGTAATGTCATGGAGGGGTCAGTCCTGTGGTACACTGTATAGCCTCTGATGGGGGATACTTTGGCCGCCCTGTCGAATGATGTTGGGGCATCAGATATTGGTCATGGTGATAACCTTGAACTACTGTCTCTTGTTGAGTTTGAGAGGGATGGTGACTCCAACATACAATGGAATGATACTGTTTATAGGACTGCACAAGGGCATGTGGCAGATATGCATGGATGCGTGTCTGATAGTGTACACCTGCTCTTACAAGCACCCGAAAATTTGCAGCAACAGCATGGCAATGACCTCTGTGCACTTGCTCATACTACTGACCATGTGGCACATCAGCTGTGTGTAACATGAGGGTCAGAACTGCAGGCATGAGGAAGCCATGGCAACATTGACTGCACAATGTGATAACATGGCATCTGTTGCATGCACCGTTGAAAGCCCTGTTATGGCAGTGCTGGAGCAGTGTCATAGTACAAACAGGGTGTTGCATGTCCTGACACTCATAAGCAGATTATCTCCAGTGAGGAGAGGCAGACCACCTTTCACAAGACTCATACATGATCCTCATCTGTCAGTGTCTGTGCTGCAATGTGGATGCACATCTGCTGATGGTTGCCATTTTCAGAACCTGACAGCCACATCCCAACATACAACTTGCTCTACTGCTCATACCCACACTGTATCCCAGCATAAAAATGACACCTCATCCAGCTAATTGTTACAGTGCCTTGGGCATAGTGTTTCCAGATGTGGCAGGGGCAACCAGAAGAGGATTGTGAGCCATCAGCATGGGTGTCCTAGATTGTGTTAGTGTAACACTGACAGTTACCTCAATGCTTATTCTCTTATGTTATCCTGACCCTGTGGCAATCATTGTACTGACCACTCCCTATTTTAAGTGTTAGTGATACATGACATGTCTGATGCCACAGGTTTTTCTTTAGTTGGTATGATCCTACCTACATGTTGTGTCATGGTATACACATGTCCTTGTTCTATCTTTTGTAATATGTTGACACCTATAATGATGAATTTGTTGTTAATGATGCTTTCATTTGACCTGCTCTTCCTAGCTGACATACATCAACCATATATTCAACTCATCAGCATACAACCTCCAGCTAAAACAGTGAGTTTCTACATTCAGCATTCCATTACTGTCTGCCATTATTGCATGCACAGGTATACTTCAGATACAATACTGGAGTTATTTGTGGCACTTTATTGTGTTGGCATGGATTTTGTGAAGGCTATGAAGTCCGAAACTCATATATATATATATATATATATATATATATATATATATATACATATATATATATCATTATTTAATGACTTCAAACCTCTGTGAATTGCTAGAAAACCACAAATTGTATGAGAAATGGACCAAAACTATGAGGTTAAATTTGGACAACTGAGAGGTATGTTAAAAACACGCACCCACAAACACACCTGCCTTGTCTCTACTCTCACACAGTAATACACATATACACACACCTACTCTCTCACACAGCAACACACACCTTCCCTGTCATAAAGCAACAAATGGCTAGTTTAAATTTTACACACACGCACACACCTTCTCTCTAATACAGCAATACACAACACACTTTATCCCTCATACCAACAGAACAGCTAGTTTAAATTACATACACACACACACACACACACACAAACATGCACACAGGCACATTTTCTCTCTCATACAGAAATGGAATGGCTAGTTTAAATTACATACACAAACATACACACTCACTTTCTCTGTAGTTTAAAGTACTTACAAACAAACCCACTTTCTCCCTAGTTTAAATTGCTTACATACACTGTCTTTCTTACAGAATGGAACCGCTATTTTAAATTAAACATGCACACACACTCTCTCTGTCATGCGAACAGAATTAAACTATACACACACACACACACACACACACACACACACACACACACACACACACACACACACCATTTCTCTCTCATACAGAAAATGAACAGCTAGTTTAAATTGCATACACACAAACGTACACACACACTTTCTCTCTAGTTTAAAGTAGTTACACACACACTTTCTCTCTAGTTTAAAGTAGTTGCACACACACACACACACACACACACACACACACACACACACACACACACACACTCACACACACACACACACTTTCTCTGTAGTTTAAATTACACACACACACACACACACACACACACACACACACACACACACACACACACACACACACACACACACACACACACACACACACACAGACACACACACACACACACACACACACACACACACACACACACTTACCTTTTCTCTTAATGTAATGGCTTAGTTTAAATTCCACACGCAAGTGTAGAATGGGTTTACTTCTGTGGTGGCATGAGTGCAGCACAAACATGGTGATCCTGAAAGGAGAAGACACTGCCACCATGGTGTAAGAATTTTTTTAAAATATATTATTAAAATAAATGTTTAACCATCCTGGCCAGAGTGAGCCCCTTCCTCCCCACAGGGCCCTTGGTGACTGCCTATGTTGCCTTCTGCCGGATCTGTCTCTGCACACACACACACACACACACACACACACACACACACACACACACACACTCTTCTATACATATAGTGGCTTACCCAATATTTTGCCAAGTGTTCCATGGCTCCTGTGTCATAACTGTCTTTGATGCTTTGTTGTATTGCACATACTTGTGCATCTGGATAACTCATGTTGTTTCACCCATCTGTGCATTATACCATATGTATTACAAGCTGGAACAGTCATGCCCTGTAAAATTTGTATGTACCTTGTCAGGTATGTGGTTTTGTTGACTCACCTTACCTTGTTCTTAGTATTGCAGCAGCTGTCTGCTGTCTACCCTCATGTCCTGCATCATTAGATATTCTTATAAAATGTGTACTGCATCTCAGTGTTATCTTATCAAACATAAAGTTATGTTCCATTGGTTATGGTACATCTTCCCAGTGCATATTGCAACAGGCATTGTCATACGCACATTTATGCTGCTACCTAAACCCATTATAAGTATAATGACAGCATACTCATTCATTGAAACTTTCTGTTGTGTACTCCTTATGTGTGCAATACACATGCCAGTATAGTCGCTTTTGGCAGTGTACCTTACCTATAGTAGTTCAGTGGTGAATGTTATTCTCTAGGCATCAAGCTGTATTCATTTATTTTGTGCACATATGTCTAGAATGTTTTGCAGATCAAATTGTGGTTATGGTATGTATGATGTTCCATTTGGACATTACTGCCCTTTTTCGTGTAGTTGTCTGCTGTGCTGTTGTAATAGGTCAACACTGTGAGAGCATCACTGTTCTATCTATGTGCTTGTGGCTTGTCATGACTCAAAGTTCTGAGACAGATGCTGCCGTGTCACCTAAGCTACTATATACAGTTGCAGCCTCCATTATCCACACCTCATTGTTCTCACCCCTGTGTGATCCTGATTATCCTATTATAGCTCTGATACCTCTATGTCACACATCTGGGGTTCTTGGGGAAGTTCACTCACAGCTAGGGCTGGAAGGCCACCATGTTTTGTTTTTAACATGTTCTGCAGCATGGCAGAGATGGTGACTATCTGTGAAGCCTTTTCTGGTGAGTATTGCAATGCATCCCTGGATGTGTCCAGACATCTGAAATCTTGATTTTAGCATGCAAACACCTGCTTAATGGTGTCATGGTGTGTGGTCTATTGTATGCATCCTCGGTACCCATCATGAGCTAATGCTTGAGTAGATAATCTCAGTCACCTGTTTGTAATAGAATACACACATTGTCACCTTGCATACTGCTGACAGATCTTGATTCAGATGACATCATAGCTGTAGTACTATGCTTACCAAGTAAAAGCCCATCTGAAATGTCATCCTGTTGGAAAGTGACCCTCAGCTTGCTTTCTCTCCATATTGCAGCATCATGTACACCACTGGGATGTGTTGCCATGAAACTGATAATGAGGCCAACTACCAGACAACTGAGTGATGGCCAACCCTCTCTACTGATGTACTGTTCAGCATCACCTGATGCTAGGGTTTAATTGAGACATGGGTGCAGTCAGTTGCACTGAAAACACATGGAAGATTGATGATGGCATAGAACTGTTCCATGGTGCTCCAGTGCTCCATGGATTTTGCTGAAAAGTGAATGAATTCATCCAGTTTCCTACACATTACTGCCAGGAACTGTCTTAGTATTTGACTGTCAGCTTTCTGGGATACCCATACAGTATCACCCATATGCTGCTGAAATGTCCCAGAGGCCAGTACATCCAGACTCAGGCACATTTTTGTTTCTACCAGGACAGGGTTACCTCACAGACTGTGTAAAGACATGTGGGGTGCAGACATTCTGCACACAGCATGCACCAGCTTTCTATCTAATCTGTATCTATCTATCTATCTATGATCTCTTGGTCAGAAAGATGGCTTGACTGTAGCCTGGCTCAGTGTCTTGCTGGATGCCTTCTGGGATGAAATTGCAAATCATTTTCTAGTATAGCTTATAGAATCCCAACCTGCTGTAGTACATTTACTGCAGCTTTTTTTTTTTTTTTTTTTGTAAATGTTCTATGCAATCTTCAAGAATGTAGATTAATTCATATAAATTCATTAAGGGGAACTGAGAGCATTGTCATTCTTTCCTCTCTAGCCAAAATAATGGAGAAATGTGCACACAAGCAACTAATGCAATACCTTATACAGAATAACTTACTATCTAACTCCCAGCATGGCTTCAGGCCAAACCATAGCACCACCTTGGCCCTCCTTTCCTTTATTAACACCATAAACCAAAATAGGAATAACAATAGGCTATCCTCCGCCCTCTTTCTTGATCTATCAAAAGCCTTCGACATGGTCAACCATGAACTTCTCATTATCTCTCTCAAATCTATTTTCCTCAATAAGCATGCAATCCAGTGGTTCTAGTCCTACCTGACTGGTAGGCAACAGGCAGTACTATGGCAGGGCAAACTCTCCAGCCAGCTACCTCTCACACTTGGTGTCCCTCAAGGCTCCATACTGGGTCCACTACTCTTCTCTATTTTTATCAACAACCTTCATACTGCTATCCCTAAAGCTACCTGCATTCAATATGCAGATGATTCCACTCTGATTCCACTCTGATCTCAGCCACCTCCCCATCCAAACTGCAAACCCTAACCCAGAATACATTCAACACTAATGAGAACTGGCTCACCAACCAATGCCTACTGCTGAAACTCAATAAAACTAAACTTCTACTCTTCACCCCCACTAGCAGATCTGCCACACTTTAATTCTCTGTCACGTCTAACAATGGTACCACTATCTCCCCAGATCAACACACTAAGCTCCTAGGGGTTATCATAGACAATAATCTTAAATTTGACCTACAGGTCAACAAAACCATGCAGACCATCAATAAGAAGCTTGGATCACTGTATAGAAACAAAACATTTTTAACCCCACTGGCTAGGACTGCAATCACCTAGTCACACCTACTCTCTACTCTTCTATATGCCTCGCCTGTACTCTCAAACCTCAACAAATCAGAACTAGGTAAGCTCTCCCATAGCTACAACCATATTGCCAGATTTGCCACTGCCTCCACTTACAGAACCCACCACTGCCAGAACCTTAAACAACTAGAGTGGCTAGAACTGCCCAGTCTAATTCAATTCAATCAACTTTTAATAGCGCCCAAAATTTTGTACCACCTTGAGGATACTCCCTCACTTATAAATATCATTAAGCCCTATAGCAACTTGAGATCCCTGTGATCAGCCAACAAACTACTCGTCCAAACCCACAAAGCTAACAATGCTGCTGGTGAATCCCTGTTTGCCAACTTTGTTGGCAAAACCTGGAAATCATTGCCAAACCATATAACCCTACAATCCTCCATAGGTCTATTCAAAAATAACCTCAAACAGTATCTCAAAATGAACTGGCTTTGCCCATGTACCAACCTTGATTAAGTTAAATACTGAAAGGATAATCTCTAAATATCATACAGTTAACTACTTCACCAAGCTCTGTATGCTGTCTGTCTCCTGCCTTTAATTGTGTCTTGACCATGTGAATTGTGTGTCCCTATTAGGGAACACCGCAAACCATTGTACATAATCACTTTGTTTCTATTCTTTGTTGTATATGTTGTTTTATACTTTGTTTTATACTTTTAAATGCTATTTATGTAATTTTGTCTATTTTGAGCTTTTCTCCCTTGGCCTCCTCTGAAAATGGACTTGTATCCAGTCGGACTATCCCGGTAAACAAATGTAAAATAAATAAATAAAATAAATAAATAAATTTATGGCTTCTGCCAAATGCTTTCCTAAAATTGTTGGGGTGCTACTCCATTGCATTTTATTTTTGTTGGGTACACCCATTGTGTTTTCGAATCTGGCATACATGCACAGAGTCTGCAATTAGCCTACGCTGAACTGATTATTATTTGCACTTCACATTATGTCTGTTTTAGAATCATGTGTGCCACTATTTCACTGATGTCTTCCTTCAGTGCACTGAGCTATGTGCAACTTTCTTTTAAAATCTGGGCTCATGTGTCTGAATTAAACACTGTGTTATAAGATCTGACCATCTTAGAAAAGCCCCTCTGCTCCATCTTAGTAATGCAAGATAACAATAACCCTAACCCAAACCCTGCTCCAACTCTAATATGCAGCTTTCCTTAAAAAGACTCTTTTTATAACACTATCGCTATTCTGACAAATTTGAGCTGAATATGTGGTAAGGTTATGGGTAGTACATTGGAAAAGAAAAGTTGTTTTCCTTTTCAGTGGGCTGGTTTTCACTCTTTAGTGTTTTTGATATTATAAATTTTTGACAGTTTTTTGTTAATTTGTGTGTGTGGCTGTGTGTGTGTGTGTGTGTGTGTGTGTGTGTGTGTGTGTGTGTGTGTGTGTGTGTGTGTGTGTGTGTGTGTGTGTGTGTGTGTGTGTGTGTGTGTGTTTGTTGAACACTGAACATGTCGGCCATTCATGATATATATATATATATATATATATATATATATATATATATATATATATATATAGTTGTTGTTGTGTCTTTCGGCTTTTCCCGGTTAGGGGTCGCCACAGCGGAACTCCGGTCCGCTAATGATATATATATATAGATGTACAGATATATAGATATAGCTATCTGTGTGTGCATATATATCTATGTATCTGTCTCTCTCTCGCTCACACTCTCCCTCTCTCTCTCTCTCTCTCTCTCTATATATATATATATATATTTAGTTTGCCATCAAAATTTCAAAGGCTTGTTCTCAAACAGCATGTGGCCGAAAGTACATTTTCAAAGTTTCACAATGCCAGTCTGGAATAATATGAAATCATAATAACGAAAGTAAAGCTTGATTCATTATTATGACTTAGGCATTGTGAATGGAGATCGCGGTACATTGAGGATGGGGGAATTTACCCTTTTTCTCACTGTAGTGAGATCTCCAAATTGGTATATATAATTTGCAGGGGGTGAGGCGGTGCAGATTCCCACATGGGGGGGTGCAGGGGGGCTTGCCCCCCTGCTAAAATGTAAACAGACATACGGGCTTTCGAAACTGGAAGGCTGGTATGTGGAATTTTGATCGTCATGTTTCTGACAGTTGACATTTAGGCTAGATGTTGTTTTTGTTTTCAACATTGTAGTTCAGTCTTTTGCTTAAAAAATGTTTTGCCTTTGACATTTTGATGGTAAACCATATATATATATATATATATATATATATATATATATATATATATATACACATATATATATATATATATATATATATATATATATATATATATCACAGCAAGAGGTTCTCCCGTTCGATTCTCAGCTAGTGTGTGGGGTGTGCCTTCTGTGTGGAGTCTGCATGTCCTCCCCGCGGGTCGAGTGGCATTCCGAAAGACATGCGTGAATGGGCGTGCCTTCATTGAAGGTTGGGCATCGAACTGGCAACTCGGCACCATGAAAATCTACTGCCAATCATTATGTAGAGGTGTGTGTGTGTGTATATATATATATATATATATGTAGAGGTGTGTGTGTGTGTATATATATATATATATATATATATATATATATATATATATATATAATAGATAGATGGATATCTGCATCTATTCATCTATATTCTTGCAAATATATTCAGCCAAATGTGTTCAAACACCTCTCACTCTCAAACACTTAACACATCATGCATTTGCTGCTGAACAGTTTGGGTCCTTAACCTGTCATAATGGATTTTTGTTGCATTTTGTGAAATTCCAGCACATAAACAAATAGTGGTTTATTTAGAACTCATTAAATAAATGCATGCAGTCACTTAGCAGCTGTAGCAGTGTGTGTTTATGGACTGTTTTACACCATGGTGTTCAGGCAGATCACTACACTGCCTGATATTTTCTTAACAGCAAATAAAAGGTCCCATCATGTTTCTGAATTATAGCTAATTTGACTGAAAATTAAGTCATAATTGAACACCTTTGTAAGTAACAGCAATTTAAGTGAAACTCATCATGAAAGGAAAAAATGATTTCCCAAATTAGTGCCGGCTTGTTATTTGAGATAATCTATCATACTGTATTCCAATAACAGGTTTTAAAAAGGAATAAATGTCAGTTTATCTGTAGTGCTTTACAATTATTACCTGCCACTTTATTCTTAAAGTAAGGTCATATAATTTCCAGCTTAGAAGACAAGATAATGAGATAAAAAATATGTGTCTAGAGAGGGATTAACAATGCAGTGCAGTCCCTCTTTGTAGTGTACTAGCCTGTGGCAGAAGTACAGCAAAGTGGGCTTATTCCCCTGAAACCAAGCTTACCACAGCTATAGATCATTTACACTGATGTGCCTTTATAAATATCTCCTTCTGTTGTTATGCCGTCCCCATTAAACTATATTGTTGCCTTAGGCTGATTGAAAATCTTTAAGCAGGTCATTCAACGTGTTACTACAACATACGGACAAGTCAGTGAGATGATACAAGGTGAGCAGCATCTTATCTTCCTAGAGAGCACTACATTATCTTAAGTCATATATTGTGCCTATCATGTGAGAACTTCTGACTTTTTTGACAAAACAATGATACTACACTTAATTGTTGCGGCATGGTCACGTTATTAGAGCAGGTCTGCCTGGGTCTTAATTGAAGATCGGACCCATACCATGTATTTACATTGAAGGCACATCATAGATGGTGTGCTTACCATGAATTTTCCTGAACTGTAGATGCCAAGTCTATGAATGATGGTTTGTTCCTAGATTAGTTTCTAAAACTACAAGATGGATTCTAATTAGCTAGCAAAATCAGGCAGTTGAAGCAGGTTTGTGCTGTATGCATTGCAGTAATTCTGCATGAAAATGCTCACTGCGCAGTGATGTATTCCTGCAGTCTCATGTGCAATGTCTCACCCCAATGGCATTTGACTACTTGCTTGTATACTCTGATCCTTTGTTTTCCTTGTGAGTTCCCTGTTTTAGTGACATGCCTAGGTAAATGCTATTGGCATGAATAGTAACAGCTGCTGTTAGCCATTTGTTTACAGCCTGATAATATTAATTTCAAACAATGGTCATGCTTTATTATACTTCCTACACTGCCTGCTGCACAAGCTTTGAATCTGGCATGTGATTGTTTTTTACTTTTCTATGTATTTATTTGTAGAGTTCATTAATGCATGAGAGAAGGAGATGTATGTGTTATGTGAGCATATGTGTGTGTATTTGGGGGTTATCCCAAAGAAACAAGGAAGATTTTTCTCAGCCTCAATAATAGTAAAACTTTGGAGTCTTTTCCATTACACATTTATAGTAAGATAGTTTTAAAATGTTTTCTTCAATAAAACATAAATGCATGATCATAAGAAATCAGTAGTACTTTACCTGCCCAGTTTATGGCTGTGCACAAGGAATGCATCCTAACTGGCCAAATACTTTACAGTGGAATCGTGCTTTGGGCAGAGTTACTGCTCTACACAATTTTCTTCTGGTAAAGTCACCTGAATCCAACAATGACAATGGAAATGCATTCCGTGTTGCAACCACTTATGGGAAATGCTGTGACTGACTGACTGCCACTGACCAAATTATTTTTGTACACCTTCCTATTGCCCATCTTCCCAACTACCCACTACCTTATTTAATCATTGCCCAACTTTCCATTACTGTTGCTTTGTACTGTTCCCTGCTGTTTTTTTTTTCGAAAGGTCATCAAATAAAAGTGACCTAAAAGATGTTATGGGTGAAATCTCTAGCAGCATGGATGGGGTGATTTTTCTAGAATCATCCTATCCCAACCAAGTATCCATGGAAATGTCTGTCTACTCAGTACACCAAGTAGTCAGGCAAGGAAACCCTAAATCCACTGGCATGCTAAGCTGGCAAGTATCTAAAAGCCACTTAAGTCACTGTGTGGGCTACCAAGTAACATGTACATAGCCGTGGTAGGCACTGAGTAGCACATCTTTCCTGAAAGATTCACAGCTTGGTTACTGAAAGTCTCACAATGTACACAGCAGGAGACAGGGCTGGGGTGATCTTTGTGAGATGAGCATCATGGTGCACTTAGGTCATCTCAAGAAAATCATGATTATCCACTGCAGAGACTCCTAAACTTATTTAAAATAATCTGTACCTCAAGATAATTTGCCTGTCTTCCTGAAAATGATATTTAAAGCAGGCCAGTTTCCAGCAGAACCATACCACGTATATAGAAACCATCCTCCCAGCTGAAAGCTGATGGACCTATGAACTACAGCAATACCTCATAAATGTGGTAGGAACCAGATATTGAGTTTAAATATAGAGGGCATATATCCAGGGCAACAATTATCACCCTTGCTAGCAAACTAATTGGGTCTCTGGGATGTGCAAAACAGCATGTAAACCTGACATTTGACAACACTGTGTCTTTACTCTTCACCTAAAGGAGGAATAGAATGCATCCAAATCCAAAATGTGACATGACATGAATGCATTTCCCCACAGCTCCCACACATAGGTACCCCGGTATGAAACTGGCATGGGATAAACATTAGTCAGGCTCTCTTTTGTTCTACTTACCCTTTAGTCAAGAACTTACCCTTTAGTCACTAGTTTTGCAACCCATATACAGGGACATAACAGCATTTCACTGAATCTTCTGAGCCAGAAAGCTTTACAGTGGTCAAGTATTATGCAAAAATCTGGTTTTATAGGAAAGAGTGATCAAGAAATCTAGCAGTAATCTGTTGGTTGGCAGTCAACCAAAGTAATCCCAGCTATCCAACCCAAGGTGAAAGTTTTAAAAAAAGTGCAGGAGAAAGTATATTACTGTCAGAAATGCATGTTTGCTAACTGGCAGTAAATTAAAATAAAATCATTGATCGAAAGTGGAAACTAAGTATTCCACTTGGAAAAAAATAGGTTTAAGTCAGTGCTAACCTATATTTGACATTTTTTTTGCATAGGCTAATCCTTTCAGAAATTACCATGGGGGTATGCCCCTGCACAGTTTGTATTATTGTATTCAATTACAGGCAACAGAAAGAGAAAGGAGAATTCCCTTTGCACCAATCCATTTGCTGGAACTGGCATTTTCAGTGAATTAGCCAAAAATGGCAAATCACACAACTGTCTACATTACAATAATGCTCATTATTTGGGTCAAAATGAAGAGTAAACAGGAGAAAGAAACATGCTTATTAAGATACTACAAAGCTACATAAAAGAAACAGATGGCATTTTTTTTTTTTTTTGCTGGATGCACACTAATATCATCAGGCTGCAGCCTGCTAACCTAGTGTAACCTCTGGTCTTCCCAAAGTCGGATTACTTGTGAATGCAGCCCAAAGCAGGTGGCAAACTCATCTATGGCTAAACACTGGCACAAGACTGATAGCGGACAAGGGCATGAAACTGTTCAGAGGTAAAGAGTTGGGGTCCATGCAGACTGCACAGAGGATTCACCTAGGAGGCCACATCGGCTCCCCGGGGGATGCAGATCCCTATCTCCCTCTGAGGGGTGGGGGATGATCCCAGGGTGTGCCAGCTGCCATCAAGCTCACACTGTTGCAGTGTGCCAAGGCCGGTTCTGGGTCAGCTGTGAAGACTGCGTGGAAGGTGGCTCCCCCCTCCAGAGGGGAGTGTTACAGCCCACGGCATCAGTTTTCACCATGCCCCAAGGTAGTGGGAGATGATCACTGCCACACCCACTTCCACCCTCACAGCAGGGCCCAGGGGGGCCCAGCTCCTGGCAGGTCTGTTGACTGGGCTGGACTTTCCTCAGTGTGGCCCCTACCATGTCCCACCTCCAGGCCTTTGGGCTGACTTCAGGTCCCCAGGGTCTGTGTCAACATTGGTGACCCACCTGTCATGTCTTGAAACACAGACCAACGAGTCTAACAGGTGTGCAAGTTGGAAGGTGTGAGACCAGTGCCCCCCCCCCCGGCATGTCAGGATCAAGTAACACATTAAAATGAGTAATTCTTCAGATTTAAGCAGTAGCCAGAGACTTCTGTTCCTCTAAGGTTAGAACCTCCCTCACCCACCTAAGATGGGGGAATTACTTATTCCTAATGTTTGGCTCCCTAAGACTAGTCTGCCTACCAAAAGAAGGTTCTTCAGTGTTTGCAGTATTGGCAGCAGGAGTGGTGATGTTTGTTTTACTGTTGCTGGTGTTCCAGACGTTGCTAACACTGCATGCTGAATTAAAGAAAAGTGTTCTTTTACCTGTATCTTTATTTATTTATTTATTTATTTGGGGGGGGCACTTATTGTTGTCCCACAAAATTCTGAAAGGCAACAACAAGCGTATTTAAACACTGATGCATCTGAGCGAATGTGCACTAAGCAAGTGCATCTTCACATCTTGTGAGTTTAGAGAGTTCAGAACAGTTGGCAAACCACTGATCTATTTACCCCACTCTGCTATTGACTGTATTACAGTATATCATAACTAATCATAGATCAAACATTTTATTTGAAATTGTTTGGTAATACTAATACACACTGTGCTCTCTTTATTGTTGCGGTTGTTATAGGTGATATCCTCTTGCATGTTGGATTGCTAGCATTTAGCAAACTGTGCAATTAGTCCTGAAAGGTCATCTTGGGGTTCAGCACCATACTGAATACCTTAGAACAGCAATGCTTGTAAGGATGATTTTATCATTGTTAACATTATCCCCAGGATTTAATAAAATCCATGTAGGCATAGTATAGAGCCTACATGGAATGTTACCATGTCTTTGTACACTGTTTCCCCTCAGCATCGTGCCATGCACATTAATCATGGCACATTGCTGAAGGAGAGCTGTGGAACATGGTTATTGAATCGGTGTAGGGAGTGGTGCTGTTTCCGCAAATGAGTAACACCCTCCCTGCACTGTCCAACTGTATTGTATCAATGTAATTTAATTTTTTTTAATTTGGTTAAAAGCATGTTTGAGTGGCATGGCATGGAGCGCAGCAGTGCTAAGCGGTGCCAAGACACCTGCCAGACATCTAAAAATAGAAACTGGATGCATTTAATTGTTTATTTAAAGGTCATGTTTAAGCATAGCTGAGCAGACTTGCATGGCAAGGTGCTCAGCAGTGCTTATAGGTAGTTCAGAGGTATATTTAAAAGTATAGCAGAAGTCCACATATCCATGTAGCTAAATGGGTAGAGTTATGGTCTCATGTGCAGTAGGTGAAGATCTGAATACATGGAAGGGCAAGTAAGCATTTATTTTCGAAATACAAGTAATGCAAAATATTTTGAAATTCTGGCCTGATGCACTCAGCTAAGCTCTGCTAAGACCTTCTAAGACCTGCTAAGCATCGCATAAAGAAAATAACAGCTGATAATGTTTATGCACTGCTTGGCACCACTTGGCTGGTTTATGCACCATGAAGCACTGCTAAGCACTGCTTGGCTGAGCTGAGCTGGTTTGCACAGTGCTAAGCAATGCACTGCATTTTTAAATTCTACTCAATGGTGTTTAAGGATGGGAAAACAGGCTATATTAAGCTCACTAGGTGAGAATACAGCATAATCTGCTGGGAGTTTTACCTGTGTAGTGACTATGGCTGGCATTGGAGTGGGTGCGCACTTCCAGGTGCAGCAGTGGAGCATTCAGGAGTCCAGGGTCATGGTTGGACTCCTGGTGAAAAAACATGATGACCAGCTGCTGCAGGGAGGGTTCCAGGACTCAGAGTGCAAGGTGGAGGCCTGGGACCAGCTGGTACATGAACTCACCAGTGTGACAGGTATCCCCCACACAGGTGAGCAGGTTCATCAACAGCATGACGACCTCAAGCATAGAAAGGGAATGTGTTGGATTCCTGGGTCAGATAAGCTTGGGCAGGGAATGCCCCACAAGTTTGTTAGTAATTTTTGCTTCACCAATACCCAATCTGAATGTCAGATAAACTGGTATGCATAATGGCGTGCTTCTCTCCCAATAGCTGCAGAGGAGAAGGCTCACAACATTGAGGCTCATGCCATGTACTTAGCCAGGTTGCAACATGAGTGTGGTGAGTACAGATGTATATTGCTATCTATAGTCAAATAAGCAAGAAAAAGTAAAAGCATTAACTGTGATTAGATATATACAGTATAGATTGCATTGCAATGAATGGTGGCTTACAGCTGTAGTGCATTAAGTGCATACTGCCAATTGTAGTGCCATAAGCAGAGAAGACTAAATCATTAACCATAATACATTATATGCAATAAAGTCTGTAGTGCAATAACTGTGAAATTACAACTGTATTGCAACACCTGCATAATGACAACTGTTGTGGAATAAAATACTCAAAACTATTCCAGGAACTGCATGAAGGTACCTCTAATAAAGTCTGTTGTGCAATAAGTGAGGAATTTGGGCTGTTTTGCAAGAAATCAATTATGTCAACTGTTCTGCAATAAAAACATAATACAATACCAGCACCTGCATGAAGGTATATCCAATAAAGTCTGTTGAGCAATAAGTGTACATTCAGAGCTGTTTGGTAAGAAATGAATTATGACAACTCTTCTGCAATAACACATGAATGAATACTAGTAACACGAAGGTAAACTGTGTACATCAGGATTGTCTTGTTTTCACCATTGCATTTCGGCTATATTCATTCAGAATGTGAGGTGCGATGCTGTGGTCAAATATAACAGTGTAATAGCTGTAGACTGCAAATAATAACCAATAATCTCATACTGTTTGTTGACTTCACAGATATCTCAACCCACTAACAATATATCGTGTACACTTGCATTCTATGTAATAATGTGTATGTTACCTAGTATCACTATCATGCTTGAATTTCATGCATGTGTGTTCAACTGTCACTGTAGTCTAGTATAAAATTATACTACTATTACCAGGTCATATTTTGGTTCCAGGTGAGCTCTAGGTAAATATTAGTCAACAATCAGCAGGGACTCAGTAGCTCAGTTTGATAAATCCTTTGTGTGAAGTGCCTTTTGCCACACAGAGACCAGGGTTTTAATCCAGTGCTATGTAGCACCAAATATGACAGCATCAGTCACATAATGATTACAGATTTTCTCTCCACAGAAACTAGAGGTAAATGGGTGAGGTAGCCCATATTATGAGTAAATAATTGTGTGTTTAGATGTCACAGACTGTTACAATCATTACCAGGAATGTGAAAATACAGCATAAAATAGAGGAAATAAGTACAATAATAATAAAATAAAATAAAAATAAATAAAATGTGTCATCTTTGGTATGGCTGTATGCCTGGAGTGTCTGTTAAAGTTTGCTGCAGTCAATTAATGCATTTGATGTAGATGCCCTCTGCAGTCACTGCTATTGGGTTCTATCCCCATGCCTGTCAAGCAATGCATGATAGTTGTTTAGTTTCTGTACTGTACACTTACATGTCGCTTAAGTGTCACAACGTCAAGTAATGTATTTAGTAGTGCATAATCCCTCTGTCACAGATTTATCATCGACACAATTAAGTAAATAGCAAAGTATCACTACATCAGCCCACAGTACACCTTGGTAGTTACATAGATCCACCTGTGCAAGTGCTGTGTGTAGTTGTGTACCTGCAGTTGTTACTGCTTGGCCCATACTGTTCCATATGGATAGCTTGAGAGGCATGTACATGCTACAGCAGCTATAGGGTGCTTGCACACATAAAGAAAGGACAGACCTATAGAGTAGATAGCAGTACTGTTGTCAACTATATAGCCTATAATGGTATTAATTGACTGGATTTCTCTCTCTTCCCACCCTTTATCTACATTTATTCATTATTGCTATTCATTGGTTATGGTTTACTATCAACATATGCTGTTACATTAAACTTTATTTTGGGCATGTGTTTTATTATTGTTATGTTTTAAAATCTTTGCATAATAACATTTCTTATTGACTTCCCTATTTTGTTGGCCTTATGCCATAACTGTTACTGGCATGCTGTTAATATACTGACTGTTCTGTTATTTATTGGTGTATTTCACATAATATGCATTTAAATGTAATGGGGTTATTTCCAATGTTCTGGCATGCTGTTATTACTAACAATGGTTTTGTGCATAACTAACCTATACTTATTGCTGTACCTCCATCACCACAGCACGACAGGGTAGGCTAGTTCCCGGTGGTCTACCCTTCCTCAGCTGGCCATGGCACCAGGTCATGGCACACCTAGGTGGCAGGCCGGTAGCGCCCCCTCTGCTGCCCCTGCACCACCTTTGGGTAGAACCACCTCAGGGAATGAGGCCCAAACTCCCCTTGGGAGTGGTGGCAAAGTGGCAGTACTCACCCAACAGCAACTAACAGCTATGGTGCACAGGATCATTCAACAGAGATATGAACATCGCCCGCGCCATATTGACTGCACACTGGCCAACCTGGTGGGGCAGGCTGGCCCTGGCACCCA
Organism: Protopterus annectens; assembly: GCF_019279795.1. Taxonomy (NCBI): domain Eukaryota; kingdom Metazoa; phylum Chordata; order Ceratodontiformes; family Protopteridae; genus Protopterus; species Protopterus annectens. The sequence continues at coordinate 171,571,482 of NC_056746.1, read as the reverse complement.
GCCTCCAGCACAGCCACCTTCGGGGAAGTGAAGGACCAGTGTTGACTGCCCATGGGTGGGGATGTCAGTCATGCTGCTATCATCTGGAGGCACATGCGTGTCCGATTTCACAACACCCTAACCATCCAAAGTGTTTACCCCATCATGTGTCATACACCGCCCCTGTCTGCTGTCTTCTTGTCTTGTCTGTCTGCAACTACGTCCTCTCCTACCTGACTTACCTCCCCACGTGTACCTATATCCCTTCCCCAACATTCCACTGACTCCTTAAAAAAAATGGGCACCTGTCCCACAAAAAAAATATCACCCCATATATAGCTCTCCATTTAGTATACATCCACTGGACACTACTAATTTGGTCCAATTGGCTTGTAACACATTTATGTTGTCCTCACCCCTCTCTCTGGGTACAAATACATCCTCAAAATCTGTCAAGATGCACAGCTGTTGCTTTACACAAGAAATATAAAGCTATGGCTCTATCCTACACCCTTCCTGCACATCCCTATCTGCCATTCACTATGTTTCCCCCTGCCTGCCCCCATTTCACCACTGTCCTATCACCCCCTTTTTATTTTCTTTTAAATTTTTTAGCATGGGTTTGAGCAGAGCTAAGCGAGGTGCAGTACCATGGAAATCTGCCTAAATGGAAATCTGTGTAAATGAGCTTTAATGAGCCTTAATAATCTTATGTGTTTCTCACATTGTTAGACACATGTGCAAAACAATCACCTCTGCCATGTTTTGAAACCAGGCCCCTGTCAACTATAGTCTGCTGCATTAACCCACTACACCACACAGATCTTAATTAAAACAGCTGTTTCCAGCAAAACATACTGATTGCCACTGACAGAATGCAATTAAACCTAATGGGAAACATGGGAGTGTACCTGAGACACTGATTCAAAAATACACCAGTAGACAACCAAATAAACAATAATGGCAGTACATGAGGTCTTGGATAGCAGGTAAATGCTCCTTTTTATCAGCAACATCTTTAAACACACCTGCTAAGGCATCAGTGGCAAAGTACATATGTTCAACTGGGACCCTGCTGCAGACAAACTTCCTTTGAAAGCCTTGCACATACTAATGGATGCAGAAAATGTGTGTCACAGACTGCATGTCTGCACATATATCTTGCAAATACAGCTGCTGCAGCACTGACTCAATAGTTCAGTCTGTTAAATGCTTTGCATGCAGTATATTTTGCCACACAGTCCTGGGTTCAAATCCAGTGTGTTACACTTCAATTACATTTTTGTGAAGATAGCATGTAATGACTGAGTCATGTGATTTTAATCTTCATAGGTTACTGCTACTGAATTATCTGCTACGCAGTTTTGCAAAGCAAAGGCCCGCAGGTAGGGACACACTGCACATACTCATATAGCCTAACTATATGTTGCCTACTACTCTGTTATTGGCACTGTTGCATGACAGATGTACATTAACCACATGGCTCAGTTGGACTGTAAAAGGTACCCTTACCCTGGCTCTGCTGTAATGACAGGGCTGACACTGCTGCTACAGTTACATGTACAGCTGTAGCTGCAGCTTGGAACATACACAGCTGTATGTTAAGGTAGGTGCTATAGACCAACCATACCTACCAACCCTCTATTACAAGGGATCCAGACACAACCATACATAAGGGGGGGCAAAGGCCCAGAGATAGGTACATGTTTAACAGTTTGCCCCTACAAAGATGGTAAGTTGATAGAATAGCAGCTACTGCATTAGCATCCATATTCTGATGGGTATGAAGTGTGACACGCGCATGTTTCTCTCCCGTACTGACCTTAGCCCACAATGTTTGCCAGTGAACTGCCAGATAACCACAATGTCATGGGACACTGACCAAAAATATGAGGCAAAACTGTGGACATACTTCATACATCTTTACAGTGAACAGTATTTGTACTAACTTCTGTGATGCTGTAGTCTCCACACCTCAGTAATGTCCATTTCAAAGACTAAGAAAAGGGCCAAGACCTACATGAAGGCATTATATATTGCACTGTGGTGCCATGTCATTGGCTAATGATAGTGCAATTTAGCTGTTTTGGACGCAATTAGCAATTCCAAGCCACAGATTGGTGCAGAGGCAATTACCTGCTAATGAGCATTACCTACAAAAGGCAAGCAACTGTTTATGGGGAACAGGTCTGTATGTGATTTTACTCACACAGTGTATGTGCAAAACATTTGCAGAAGAATGCTTATATAAAAAGGATTTATCACTCTGCCAGGTATATACTAGATTTCCCCATAAAATGGGATGCAGATGGGAGGATGGATGTATGGAAAATAGGGATTACAACAGTAGGCTTGTATTAGATCTATGATATTAACATGTCAGTGATATTCTGCTTTCCAATACCAGCAGGCATGCCTTTCAACTTTCCTTGCTTTGAATCACATCTCTGCTCTGTCCCTGTCAATCCCTCCTACAATGGTCGGCTGTTGTACTAAAGATAGTGGATTACATGTAAGACATAAATAGTTCTAACATTATACAAGTGTCCCAGATTGTACCTGATGTACTCTGGCTAAGTCCCTGTTTCATGGACATTCATTCCTGTTTGATTAAGAGCTATGCCTAACATACCTCTCAACCTCCTACAGTAAGCAATCATGACAAAGCCATAATTAATGGGGTGACAAAGGCACAGACACAGTGACAGAGTATACATATTGGCCATGCAAAGTAGGAATGTGAATAGACTAACAGATATTACTGTAGCATAAGTGTTTTCTGAGGGGTCTGACATGTGACAGATTCTGTTTTAATTTTCTGACAGCAACCATCAATGATTGGGACAACCATTTGTCAGACATCCACAACACTGGGCAAAAGGGACCACATAAGGCAAACATGTTGACATTCTGCAAACATCTGTATAGTTGAGAGGTATGATGCCTACAGGGAACATATACTACAGCAGGTGTGCATTGCTTTCTGTCATTGTAGCACACTGGTGTTGCTGGACTGTCCCCATATAGTTGTGTAATAACGCATGGCTACTTGTTCAACAGTGCCCGTATGACATATTAGTGGGGATTTGCCCATGGGGACACACCAAATTAGACAGTAGTAATGGGTGCAGAGACATGCAGCAGAATCTCTCACGGCACACTGGGACATTACCCAGTATTGCTACTGTCTTGGTGATAGCCACACATGTATTGTGTTGGCAGACTGTGGGGTATGATGTGTGAGGGAGCAGTGGATAGTGCAGGCCATTATGGGTGTGTAGATCTGTACATAGTGAACATCCAAGTATCTGGTCCTGTAATGTGTTCCACTCTTGTTGTCTTGCAGGAATGATGTACCGAATGAGACATCAACTACTTTCATCTGCAGAGAATGATGCTATACTGGATCCCGTCAGACTCCACCATCACATCCTGCTTTCCAGGGGTCGCCACAATCATGAACAGTGGGCAGCATTGTGGGGCAACCTTGTGAGGGCTGTTAATCAGACTGGCCAGCAGGACAGGACCTATGAGCAGGTGCAACACTGTGCTACAGATATGGTCAATGCTGCACATCAACGGGCAGCTGTTGTTGCCAGGGATCATGGTGTCACCAGTGGAGGACCTGCAATGGAAAAACCACTCTTGGCCACAGAGGAATTCCTGGTGAACCTAGCAACCAACAGCACCCAGGCATCCATCACGCCATACATCCTGGAGGTGGGTGCCAAATACCATTACATGGGTATGAGGTCTATCTGCAATGGGGGTGGGGTTTGGCTTTTGCGCACAGTTTTGCACACATATGCAGAATCTCAACAATATAGCCAGTATCACATTAGTTACTGTACATGTAGATATCCACACATATTACCTTGCAACACAGCAACATGTGGTGTTGCTGACAATACATCTCCCTCACCTTCTCACAGGTAAAGCAGGTGTGGCCGGAGTTCACTGTCCTGTACATGGTAAGTGTGATACTGTTGTTTTACAGATCATATAGACCCTATGAAAGTTAAGGGCTGCCACTTTTTCTTATACACAACTGTTGCACTTAGCCAGAGAAGAATAGTCGTATGTTCCATTTTGGAACAGTTGACTACAGTGCATAGCCTTGGGAATGACAGGTGTGTATTTGCACAAACATTAACATGTTTGCACTTATAGTTATGAACAACTATGCAGCCTGCTATACATGAGGCAATTACTCCAAGATGCCTATTCAAATACAATAGGGAGATGGTACATACCTGAGGCAGTGATACTACAACTGGCATATCATTCTCAAGATAGGTGTACTGGGTTTTATGTATAGTTCTATCACATACACTGTCATATTGCATACCTCACAGGTGTATTGTACTGGCAATGTTAACTGGATGTAGATGATGTGCATGTTATAAAGGGCCTGACTTGTCTGTGTATGTTGTGAGTTTGTGTGCTATGCATGGGATCAGAGATGAGAAGATGTGGGACATGTAATGCAGTTGTGGATCCTCATCTGTATGAGTCTGTGTGGATTACCATACATAATAGTCCAGGTGGTAATGTATTGCTTTTGTATTGCTTCTCACATGTGAGCATAGGGTTTGAGTCTGCCCCCCTCACAACTTGATGTCAGTGTCTCATTGGACTCTGATCATGATGGTGGCCATAGTGAGGCACAGGTGGGGTTGTCAGGGGCTGAATCTGTCCCAGAGGTTGACATCCCTCTTCTGCCCCCATTGTCCCTGCACACAGTCAGTACGCTCACATGGCTTCACTTCATAATCTCGAATTGCTGAAATTTTGAATTTCAGCATTTTGAAATTATGAAGCCAAACCATTCATAATCCCAAAACCCACAATCACGAAACACACAATCACAAACATACATACACCATACACCACATAACACACACACACCATTCTACCCACAGCACACAAACAACACAACCCTACACTACATGTAAGCAGGGGGGAAAGTCTCCCTGCACACCCCACCCCCCTACTTATATATGCCAACTCTGAGATCGCACATAATAAAAAAAAAATCACACATGGCATTCTACACTCGCTCGTACACACAAACACACAAATAAACATCACAAATACATAAACACCAACAAATCCAACACTCACACTCATGCTTACACCTCCCTACCCTTACCCACAAATACAAAGTGCAAAAACACACACATACACTCACTCACCTTCAATTCCAGACATCATAGCAGCCAAACACTTCACGTAACGTACTGGAAATCCATAAGTGCAGATTTGAGATATTCGAATTTGCTCTTATGCACTTTCAGCATCCTGCAGTTTCAGCTTCATGGTCTCGAAATGCTGAAATTCGATATTTCAGCAATTCGAGATTATGAAGTGAAACCGTCCGCACATACCCAGTCAACACAGGCCATAGATATTGGACAGTCAGAGGGTGGTGACATAATGCAGGACAGTGTGAGAAATATGGCATCAGTGAGTGTAGACACTGTCCATAGCCAGAGGACTGGCAAGGGCCCACACAGGCAGATTGACAGGGGTGCTCATTGGAGGACTGCTACCCAACCACCTCCTATTGCAGGGGCACATCACGAGTCACTCGCCACATGTTTTGGGCTGTCATGGAGGCACAGGCGTTTTCTGAATGCAACACCAGATGGTTTAGGGTTATGGATACAGCACAGTCTGACATCCATGACTGCCTCCACTGCATTGGTGATGCCCTGGATCATTTCACTGATGTAGTGGACAGATGGTGGACTAAGACAGTGTCTTTCTTTGACCACACATTGTCTGTGCTGGAACATCTAGTTGGAATTGGGCATCAGACATGTAGACATAGGCTAGCAACACCATCTGCTGAGAGTCCACGTCGCCATGCACACTCACACTCCCATAGTGGCAGTACCTCCAGCGCTACAGAGGGAGGTGTGCTGTCCACACCATGATGTGGCAGGCCATGGGCACATGGTCCTGGGTGGTCCTGTGGGGGACACAGTCCCAGAAGACTGCAGTCACCATCAGGTACTAGCACCACATTTGACCTTGGGCATGGTGGTGCCCATGCTACTTCTGGTGAAACCAGTTCCCATGTTTGTGGCTGGAGATGGTGAACTATCCACTCTATCGTGTATGGTTCACAGCTGTCCAGCATACACATGTGTAGGGCTAGCACCGGCCTTGACTGTGTACATGAATACACTCCAACACCACTGTCACATGCAGGTCACCAACAGACATACATGGCACCTCTCCATGGCCCATCTAACCAGCGCCCCTTCCTGACTCACACACATGCTGTCAACTGTTTGATACAGCATAGGCCTCTGGCACGCCCACAACACACCCCGTGCATGTAATGATACCTGTGCCACATCCCTACCATCCATGCCATCGATGCAGGGACCTGCAAATATTTGTCTGATGCACAGGGTGTTTACAGTACTTTACATGTGTTGGTGTAGTGCAGTAGTGCTATGCCATGGTAGTTGTTGTGGGCCACGACAGGTACTGTATGCTGGCATGTGTCATGACTACACATCAAGAGTTGTGTATCTTTGTTGCCAGATGGTACACTGGTGGTAGTGTTACAGAATGCCAGGTGTGTCATGGACCTGTGTATGTTTTTGTCCCAGGAGTCTGAGCAATTCAACTATGGACACATGGCAGCATTACAGCGGCACAGGATAGCAAGCAGCACAGCAAAAATATGATGTCAGCAAGGTATTCCAGTAAACGTGCATGGCTGCCTAGATGCTTATGTGTAGAGTTGTCAGGGACAATGGGGACAGTCAGCGTCATCATGCTTTCAAACCTTGTGATAAGGTGCGCTACTCTTGATATGTGTCACCTGAGTATTCTGCATGTACAAATCTAGATGGTGACGGACATCAATTATGTTTATGTAGATGAGGGCAATTTAGTGCCAGTGGCTACTCACAGGGCCATAAAATGCATAACCATTGCACAAAGATAGGTATGTCTCTAGTGCTACAAGGGGATACACACACACACATACACACACACACACACACACACACACACACACACACACACACACACAAACACATATACACACAAACACACAAGTTGGATGCTGTGAGATTAGAATCCCTACCTATCTAGGTAATAGACACTATAGCATGCAGTACTTATTGCATGCACCACAGAGTTTATATGATATCAGAGTGTCAGCCAGCACTGTTAAGGTAGATAACATCAGCAGGCCTTGTAAAGGAAGCCAATGTTGAGGCAAGCAGTTAGTCATAGGGCCTTAAAATGCATACCCATTGAACAGAGATAAGCCAGATGGGCATGTCTGTAGTGCTGCAAGGAGATACATGTACACAAACACACACACACACACACACACACACACATGCACACACACACACACACACACACACACACACACACACACACACACACACACATACAGAAGTTGAATGATGTAAGATTAGAAACCCTACTTATTTACTATTACACACTACATCTTGCAGTAATTATCACATGTGCCACGGAGTTTATCTGATGTCAGAGTGTCAACCAGCACTCTTAAGGTGGATGACATCAGCAGGCTTTGTAAAGGAGGCCAATCCTGAGGACAGAAGCTAGTCAAAGGGCCTTAAAATGCATAATCATTGCTCAGAGATAACCATGTCTGTAGGGCTGCAAGGAAATATATGTTCATACACACACATATAGAGGTTGGATGATATGAAATTAGAACCACTACCTCTCTACTGTTACACACTGCAGCTTGTAGCACTTATCGCATGCACCACGCATCTTATCCCTTATTAGATTTTCAGCCAGTGCTCTTAAGGTAGATGAGATCAGCAGGTCTTGTAAAGGAGGGTATTTAGAGGCCAGCATCTGGTCACAGGACCATAAAATGCATACCACTATGCAGAGATAGCCCATACAGCCATTTCCATAGTGCTGTTCACAGGGCCATAAAAAGCATACCATTACACAGAGGTAGCCCATACGGCCATGTCCATAGTGTTGTGGGGGATATATTGAGACACACACAGAGTTGGGTGATGTGACCACCTATCTTCTGTTATATACTACAGCTTGCAGTACTTATCATGTGCACCACGGAGTTTGCTTAGTATTTGACTGACAGCCAATGCTCTTAAGGTGGATGACATCAGCAGGCTGAGTAGGGGATGAAATGTAGAGAACAGCAGCCAGTCACAGAGCCATAAAACACATTCAATTGCACAGAGATAGTCCATATGGGCATGTCCATAGTGCTGTGGGGGATATATTGATAGACACACATGAGTTGGATGATGTGAGATTAGAACTCCTACCCATCTAGGATTACACACTACAGCTCACAGGAGTTATTGCACACACCATAGGCTATGTCTGCTGTATATGTTGATGCAGGCACAGTACTTGTGGTGTATGAAAAATGGACTTGTGGTAGACAGCATGTGTGGCCTGCAGAGTAATACTGCTTGGTACTGTTATTGTATCTAGTGTCCTATGGGTGGGATACTTGGTAATCTGAACCACGATACCACACCAAGAACTTTATTAGATATATATGTATCTAATAAAGTTCTTGGTGTGGTATCGTGGTTCAGTTGAATTATAGCAGTAACACCTACTGTTGTTTATACTTGGTAATATACCTGCTATGTGTGTACACTTCTAGTCTGGCCATATGTGGCTGTTTGCAGTTTAATATGCGAACATGTGGTCAGGGACAATATGGCCTGTCCAAGGCATGCATTGTAACCAGTGTACATTACACCACCTGTGTACCTGTGTCTGTCTACAGGGTAACAGTCTGAAGGCACAGGGGTCTCTGGGTGAGTGGTTTATGAACTGTGATCTTGGTCTGGTTCCATCAGGCAACTGTTGTGATGTGTAAATGCAGATAACCCCAGCTTTTTGGAGTATGTGGGGACATTCGTACATCCCCACCCATATTTATATAAATGTGTATAACAGGGATGTCTCCTTAAATGTTGTTGTATGTACATTATATAAATATGTTATGTAAATATATGTGGAGAGTCTATGTAGCATTGTACTTTATATAGCTATATATACATCTTGTTATCACAAATATATATATATATATATATATATATATATATATATATATATATATATATACCACATACTGATAGATACACTCATCAAGCATAAGGGGGAAAGGGAGAGACAGATATGCATACATAGCTGTATGTATGTACAGACATATTTCCACATAGCAGACTTGGGCTCAAGTTAGCTAAGTGTAGAAGCATGCCCAGTGTGACTGTCAGTACTTACACAGTGACTCCAAGCCAGAGCTACCTGTACTTCCATCCAGGACTATTTGTGGTGCAGGCCATTGGCTGCTGCACCTGTTGTCACAGTACTCCACTTCCCTGATATTGTCCAAGGCATTCCCCACCTGTTTGCTGCCCTTAATATGTGACTCATACCTCGCAACTGTACAGAGCATGACCATCTGTCCAGCATTTTGCCTCATATGTTTGATCTGTTTTACATAACATTGTAGTTTTCTGGCAAATTAGTGGCAAATCAGTGAAGATTGATGTCAATAAATAATGACAGACATTTGAGTTTCAGACTCCATACACATCAGGACATTCATGCTAATGCAAGACCTGTTATTCTAATGGCATTATATGTTTGTAACAGCAAATATTTAACACCTGCCCCTATTTGAGGCCCTTGGTCCCACTTTTATTTATGGCTTTGGCCAGATTTCCTGCTCAAAGAGATTAAGAGGTATGCAGTGACTGTGGTACATGGTGTAACACCACACACAGTGTGATAGCCTGCATACCTCTCCCTGTACATGTTTTTGCAGAATGTCTAGCATTTCGCCCCATATGTCTGCTCTGTTCCTCATAAAGTTGTGGTTTTCTAGTACTATACTGTAAACAGCAGTCACAGAATTGTTGTAACTACTGACAGATTTCAGTGATGGCCTTCACATCCTGCAGCTAATCTGACCTGTTGCAGCCAGCTGTTATACTAGCCACCTTCTTGGTTGCTCAGACCATGTATAATATCTGTCTGTAGTTTTGGCCCTCTGTCCCCCCATGCACTCTGGCTTTGTCCAGCTTTGTTGCTGTAACAGACTGAGGGATTATGACAGTCTGTGGGAATACCACCATATGAGTACCTCACATGCAAAAGATGTTAGCTGCTGCCAGATTCAAACCATCAACACCATCACCCATGTTATTTTCCCTGGCCCAGTGAGCCACACCAGCCACCAGGCAGAGAGGTTTCATTCCTCACAGTATCAGCAACTTACAGGAATTGTCTGGTCTGCTGGTATATCATTGCAGACTTACTGTTGCAGCAGTTTTATAGGAACACTGATGTGTTTGGGGTGGGAGATGACCAGCCCATGCTCTGCTGGCAAGACAGTCATGCAACTGTCCTGTGACTCCACCATTTGACATCTTCCTTGAATACTGTTGTGGAGTTTACAGCCATATGGCCTAGTGGATATCATGGGGCAAATACTAGTGAACAGAGTACTTGTTGTCCCAAGTGGCTGTTAGATCTGTACAAGTAGCCCAGTAGCCCACTATAGATCTCTGCAAGTAGCCCAGCAGCACATTATATAGCCCACTATATTCCTTTGCATATATGCGACAGGTCCATACATATGCTACCATATTGTAGTAGCCCTTACAAGTGGTGTATAGGAGAGTGACTTACCTTGCAAATGCAGCAGTGGACAGACCTGTAGTTCTGGGCTACCTCTGTCTGATGCACACAGTTCACAACCAATACATGATGAGGTACAGGTTGTATGGTCTAGCTGGCATCATTTTTACTGGTATGTATGCGAGTCAGAGTAAGATGTCAGTCCCTTGGGCCCTAGGTTGTCAGTGCATGTGCTATGCATTGTCTCTTGGCCAAGGCCAGGGCATATTGGACATGCCTACATCTGCCTGCAGTGACAACCTCAGGGGGTTCCTCCTCCGGGTCTCCCTGTGGGTGCAGCTGTGGTGACCTAGGCACTGGTGGGCGGATGTGTATCGCTTCCCTTTGCTGATCCTGCTGCAGCTGTTTCTGCAAGATCATATTGTGTAGCATGACACATACTGTGAACATCTGTGCTCATGTGGCTAGACAGTACTGCAGGGCTCCACCAGATATATTGAGGCACCGGAACCGTGACGTCAACAGCCCAAACATATGCTCTATGATGTTGCTAATTTGTGTGTGTGCCTCATTATGGTATTCTTCTATGGGTGTGTGTGCATTTCTGATGGGTGTCATCATCCATGGTTCCAGTGCATAGCCAGTATCCTCCAGTAAATGGCCATGTGAGATGTCTCCCCTAGCAAACATCTGGTACAGCTGTGATGCATGCCAGATATGGGAGTCGTGATAACTGCCAGGGTTGCCAGCACACACATGTTCAGGATAATGCCCTGGGCATTGCACATGACATGGCAGTTGATGGAGTGGTACCTCTTGTGGTTGATGTAGATTCTACCCTCTTCACCGAGTGGTGCCTTGATGTGCACATGAGTGCAGTCTATGGCACCCAGTACCTCAGGGTAGTATGCTACATGACAGAAGCATTGCATACTTCTGGCCCTCTCCTCAGGGGTGTTGGGGAAATAAATGTGCTCACTGGCATGTGGTAGCATGGCATCCAGGAACTGGTGGAGTACCCTGGAAGCAGATGCCTGTGAGACCCCTATCATGTCCCCAGTTGGTCTTTGGAAAGTACCTGTAGCTAGTATCCTAAGGGCTACATATACCTTTGTTTCTACTGGGATGAGTTCTCCTCTGTTGGCTCTGGGTCTGAGTTCAGGTCAGCAGAGCTCAGTGTGTTCTTCTAGTATGTCCCTGTCCACTCTGTAGCGTGCTACAATCTCCAGCTCATGTAGCTCCTGGTAGGTTACCCTGGGCCTGAACATTCTTCTCCTTCTCAGTCTAGGCCTATGGTCAGCATCAGCAGCAGCTGCACTGACCTCAGCATCTAGCGCATACATATGTAGCAGACCTGCACCAGCCCCTAGCATTCTGTCAGTTAAAATTCCCAAGTCTGTACTCTAATGGTGCAGAGTATGGGGGAGAAATCAGATTGTAGGGTGTATACATACTTTATAGTGCTCTGCTATAGGTGTAGCCTGTGGTAATTGGTTAGCTGTGATGCATTCCACCTGCCAAGTACATCATTAAGGGGTTTTAATGGCCCTAGTTTAAGTGAAACAGGGCTCATCAGTAATTAATATATCACTGCCTTTCTCAGCCAATTTTTTTTTTTTTTGACAACCTTCCTTGCTGAGCACTGCTGCGTGCCACACTGATAGATATGGGTGCCATAGACTGCACTCATGTGCACATCAAGGCACCACTCGGTGAAGAGGGTAGAATCTACATCAACCACAAGAGCTACCACTCCATCAACTGCCATGTCATGTGCAATGCCCAGGGCATTATCCTGAACATGTGTGTGCTGGCAACCCTGGAAGTTATCACGACTCCCATATCTGGCATGCATCACAGCTGTACCAGATGTTTGCTAGGGGAGACATCTCACATGGCCATTTACTGGAGGATACTGGCTATGCACTGGAACCATGGATGATGACACCCATCAGAAATGCACACACACCCATAGAAGAATACCATAATGAGGCACACACACAAACTAGCAACATCATAGAGCATATGTTTGGGCTGTTGATGTCATGGTTCCGGTGCCTCAATATATCTGGTGGAGCCCTGCAGTACTGTCTAGCCACATGAGCACAGATGTTCACAGTATGTGTCATGCTACACAATATGATCTTGCAGAAACAGCTGCAGCAGGATCAGCAAAGGGAAGCGATACACATCCGCCCACCAGTGCCTAGGTCACCACAGCTGCACCCACAGGGAGACCTGGAGGAGGAACCCCCTGAGGTTGTCACTGCAGGCAGATGTAGGCATGTCCAATATGCCCTGGCCTTGGCCAAGAGACAATGCATAGCACATGCACTGACAACCTAGGGCCCAAGGGACTGACATCTTACTCTGACTCGCATACATACCAGTAAAAATGATGCCAGCTAGACCATACAACCTGTACCTCATCATGTATTGGTTGTGAACTGTGTGCATCAGACAGAGGTAGCCCAGAACTACAGGTCTGTCCACTGCTGCATTTGCAAGGTAAGTCACTCTCCTATACACCACTTGTAAGGGCTACTACAATATGGTAGCATATGTATGGACCTGTCGCATATATGCAAAGGAATATAGTGGGCTATATAATGTGCTGCTGGGCTACTTGCAGAGATCTATAGTGGGCTACTGGGCTACTTGTACAGATCTAACAGCCACTTGGGACAACAAGTACTCTGTTCACTAGTATTTGCCCCATGATATCCACTAGGCCATATGGCTGTAAACTCCACAACAGTATTCAAGGAAGATGTCAAATGGTGGAGTCACAGGACAGTTGCATGACTGTCTTGCCAGCAGAGCATGGGCTGGTCATCTCCCACCCCAAACACATCAGTGTTCTTATAAAACTGCTGCAACAGTAAGTCTGCAATGATATACCAGCAGACCAGACAATTCCTGTAAGTTGCTGATACTGTGAGGAATGAAACCTCTCTGCCTGGTGGCTGGTGTGGCTCACTGGGCCAGGGAAAATAACATGGGTGATGGTGTTGATGGTTTGAATCTGGCAGCAGCTAACATCTTTTGCATGTGAGGTACTCATATGGTGGTATTCCCACAGACTGTCATAATCCCTCAGTCTGTTACAAAGGTAAATCGAGCTTAGCAATCCATAGACACATGCCCATGGAAGGTCATGCTCAGCATGGCAGCGCACCGTGCAAACATGTGCAAACGCAATGAAACATGTGCCTCAGAGGTAAACACATCTTAGCAGTAAATGTACATACCCCTCTTCTCAGCTCAGTGGCATGCCATGCAAACAGGTGCCGCTGAGCTCCAATGAGCTTACAAGCACTCGGACACACACCCCTTTGATGTCAGCTACCTCTTCTGTGGACAACAACATGGTTCTCTGACTACACAGATGGGATCTAAAGACACATATACCCATTTGTACTATTCAGTAACCCCTGCTCATTTGCATACAGATCCATGCACAGAACCTGGAAACTACATGGTTCTAGGCCCTGCCTCGTTAGCAACTACAGCTGTGTAACATCGTACATACTCCACACAGGGTCCTATAATGCAGATATCTATAGTAGGCTATTGGGCTACTAGTGCAGATCTAACAACCAGTTGGGACAACAGGTATGTGTCCCATAATATCCATTAGGCCACATAGGTGTAAACTCCACAACAGTATTCAAGGAAGATGTCAGACTTACAAACTCTGTTTTTTTGCACTCTTTTTATATATTTTTTTTCCATAAAGGCATGTTTGCGCACTGTGGTGAGCCACAAACATACCCAGGGTATTAAAAAAAATAAAATTATTTTGCATTATTTTCCATACAGTTTTAGACATACGGTGGATAGTTTTGCACATATCTATGTCCACTGTGCTATTTCTGACACTTTTACAGTCCCTGGTGTCCTTTTAATATCCTCTACATGGATGTTTTCCATGTGCATTATGGACACCACCACAGGGTCTGCAGGACTGCCTATCTTCTTGCTGGATCGCTCCACCACCCTCATTTGCATGTATTTCACCTGCTTATGAGGTGATTTGCATGCCACAGACACTTCCGTGTTCGCACACTCATGCACGCCTCTCAGCTCCTTTAATGGATCACACACATCTGCTTACTTTCATGTAGGCAGTGTGCCACTATGCTTACACAAAAAATAAGTCCATGTATGCTTTATTAAATTCCTCCCTGTGAGTATATTGCATCATGATCACTGATTGCATCTTAATATTTTAGTAGTGGAACTGCTAATTCATAAATACCCCTAAAAAATAAATACTAGTCCTTTTCACTAAATACATCATTTGGGTGACATAGATGGAGAACTTTTTTACACCACAGAACCTGTACAAGATGGATTCATTACAGGTGCATAGTATTTAAAGTAAACCTCAAAGTGGCAATAGTTTCAAGTGATTAACGCCTGTACTACATGCAAAAGGAATTCCATTTCAGCTGACACTATGAACAGTTATTTTGAATATATTCATATATGTTTATAGCATAGGCTAGATTCAAAATTGCTGAATCTAGACTGTATGGCTTTATCTGAACACTAAAACCAGCCATCTTACATGAAGAACCCCCCCTGCACCCTTGTGGCAGAAGAGTGTGTCAAAGGACCCATCTGAATTGGAGATTGTTGGAATAAGGCTCAGTACTGAGCATTTCCATTGGCCAGCTTGTTTGAAAATTGCTTAACTTAGCTTGTATTTAAGCAGCACATTTGCAAGGGCCTGTGCTCAGTTTACAGGAGCTGCTCTAGGATTGGTGTGCTCTCTCTGATCTCTGCAGTGAATCCAAATGAAATCCAAGGCATCCTTTGAAATCTACAGAAAAATAAGTATTTTATTCACTGTACTGCACTTTTAAACTGTGTATTACTGAATTGCAGCCTACTTTAACCTGTTTTTTTAGCCATTAACTGTTTTGCTGTTTCACTGTTTCAACTGATTGCTGTTTGAGACTGTTTTTCATGCACATTGTATTTTCTAGTACTTTGGTATTTATAGCAATAGCTAGATTCAGATTTGCTGAATCTAGACTGTTTGGCATTATCTGAGTGCTAAAACCAGACATCTTACATTAAGAGGGCCCCCAGCACCCTTGTGGCATAAGAGTGCAGCAATGGACCCATTTGAGTTGGAAATTGTTGGAATAAGGCTTAGTACTGAGCATTTCCTTTGGCCAGGTTGTTTGAAAAAATTGCTTAACTTGTTTCAAAAAAGGGATCTTACAGTTGCTACATAAGCCCCGCATTTGTGCAGGTTTGCACCTGTTATAACACAGCTCCATAGAGTTTGGCAACCAACCACTGCTCTACTGTCTTCATCTGAGCAATCGGAGGCATGTTTGCACATAGCTCACCTTCACGCAGCACCGCACAGTAGCGGTAACCATTAGCAGTTATAGACGCAAAAGCTAAAGTAGATTTTCTTTTCCTTTAAAAGATACCCATGCTCCAACTGAGGAGTCCCTTAAATTGTGCTTAGCTGCTCAGAGCACACCTCAGCTGGGCTTTCTACAGCATTTGCCACTTTTACTGAAATTTCCTAATCGCTAATACTACTCTCATACCCCTTGAGAGTTGCAATACTATAAACCCAGCATTAAGCCCCCAATTAAACTACATCCTTCCTCATTAAAGTAAGCATATTTACACTTAGCATTTATGGATGGTCAGTTCTCCTCCATTTCTCCTTCAAACCTGATTGACATGGGTATCCTGAGGCAATGTAGCAATTGCCTCATGTACACTGACAACCCACTACTCCTAAACCACTCAAGCCCAATTTGTGAGAGATGCATATACACTAAGAATTGGAATCCTCACTCTCTCATTCACAAAGCAGTGACACTGAACAGGTTGTCACCCCACATACTACACCTCCTGCACAAACCATGCTCTCAACACATAAACCATCATATGAGGAGATACTCACCAGAAGTTTATCTAAACACCAGAGACCTCCAAAACACAAACATGCTACACTTAATACAGTACCTACAGCACTCAATACACATAAAAACACAAGAACAAGTGTCTAACCATACAAGCTCCTAAGAAAATGCACATCTAAACTAATTTTTATTGTCATAGGTGACTCCATAGTGAGACAAACAGATGTCCCACACACCAGGCTGGACAAGGAGGTTATGGTCAGCTGTCTATCAGGTGGCAAGATCCGCCAGATCACACAAGCACTCAAGTCTCTCCACAACATGTACCATTATGACTCCATCATAGTTCATGTAGGTGTGAATGACCTGAGACATACTTCACTGGACTATATGAAGAGAGACATGACTGAGTTTTCTGAATATGTGTCTCAGGCAGGTATGTCCCTAGCCTTGAGCAGCATACTACATTCACCTAAGATGATCCCACAATATAAAGAAAAAATGATTGACTTCAACAACTGGCTTAGCTTCTGGTGTCATTCTAAGTACCTGTTAGCCTGGGATGACATGGTAGACAGACCACGCTGCTTTGCCCAAAATACTCTTCATCTATCACCTCTGGGATTTCAGTTACTGGCTAAGGCACTTGCCTCCCTCGTAGTGCCTTTTTAGGCAATGTCACAACAAACAAATTCCCAACGTAAAAATATCTTCAAAAAGCAATCTCAAGGTCATTCTGCTAAATGCTAGGAGTCTAAACCTAAAACTGCACTCACTGGAAGCAGCTCTCACCTTAGAAGATGTTGACATCTATGAAGTCACAGAGACTTGGTTTAAGGTCACAGAAAGCACCCCCGCCATATCAGGTTATAATGCCTTCCACACATTCAGACCACACATCAAAAGTGTGAAAGCTAAAGGAGTCAGAGTATCAATATTCATCAAAGATAAATACACTTCTAGATTGTTTAAACAAAACTATTCTCTTGAGCTAATCCACATCCAACTGACTGCAGGTAAGACTCCTCTCCAAGTTATTGCCAATTATAGGACCCCCTCCATGAACAGGATACCCACACTGCATACTTGGATCTACTTGAATCGCTCAAGATACAACCAAATGCCCTGGTTTTAGGTGACTTTTAACTACTCATCCATAGATTGGGTAAATTATATGTGTACTAAAACACTTGCCCAAAGGTTCTTTGACTTCATCATCTCCAGTGCCCTGGATCAGTTGGCTGACACCCCCACAAGGGGCTCAAGCATTCTGGATCTGGTGCTGACTAACAGGGTTGAACATTGCACCACCCCATGTGTGCGGCCTTCCCTAGTTAGGTCTGATCATAAACCAGTCTCATTAGAATTAACAATAACATCCAAACCCAATTATCAGCAACTAAACTAAAAAACTTCTCCAAAGCCAATTACAACCTAATATGTGACAACATTAATAGCTTCATAGCCCCTTCCCTCACTGATGGCAGAGACCACCTATACTAGAATTTACATCAATATCTTGTATAAGCATCTATATAAATGTATTGACTCAGCCATACCTGACAGGACCAAAACAAGATCCTCAAGAAAGACCAAGCCTGCCTGGTGGACATTAACCAGTTATACAATAAGAGAAAGAAATTGTTGTCCAAGAGCAGGAAGGAATGGTCTCTGAATTGGAATCATTCCCTCATTGGCTTAAACAAGCAAATAAGACACCACATAAGGCATTCTAAAGCTAACTATGAATCCACATTTGCCTCCTTTGCTAAGGATAACCATAAGGCCTTCTTTAGCTACATCAAAAAACTTAAAGGAAAAACCCAAATCTGCACAGAACTTGTTAAAGGCACTACATATACTGAACCCATTGAAATAGGCAACTTGCTAGCTGACAGGTTCAGTGAAAACTTCTCCCCCCTGTCAACGCCACATATTCCCCAAAGCATCCCTACCACCTGCCCTCTACCTAGTATGTCTAAGGACCAGGTCATAAACACTCTCTCCAAAGCAAAAAACACAGCCTCTATAGGACCGGATAAAATCCCAAGCCGCATTCTTAATGGATTAAAACAGGAACTAGCTGCACTGCTGGGTACTCTTTTTAACCACAGTCTAAGCACTGATTTTGTACCTGCTGAATGAAAACAACAACCATCATCCCGTTACATGAAGGAAGCACATCCACTGATCCTGGGAACTATAGACCCATAGGCCTGAGCAGCCTAATCTGAAAGGCTAAGAAAATAATAATAATGGACCTTATCAACAAAGATATAGTAAGACCTCCAAATGCTTGACCCAACAAAGTTTGGTCTTGTTAAAGGAAGATCTTGCCTCTTGAACTTGGTGGACTTCTTTAAGTTAGTCACCAAAGCCCTAGACAAAGGCAAATCTGTGCATATGGCCTATCTGGACCTCGTCAAGGCCTTTGACACTATTTCCACTCAGGCATCATTAATAAACTTACCCAGATGGAGATCAACCTGTATATTGTCAGATGGGTTGCAAACTGGCTCACCTATAGAACACACACAGTCAAAATAGGTGACTCTAACGCCACCAGCAGATCGGTAAATAGCAGTGTTCACAGGGATCGGTGCTGTGTCCTCTGTTGTTTGGAATTTACTTCTTGGATGTACAGGCTAAAACAAAAGTCCTACGGCTGACAAAGTTTGCTGATGTTTGCAAACTGGGTGCAGTCATCGAGTCTCCAAATGATGTCAACATCCTACAAGAGGGACTTAAACAGACAAACAACTGGTGCAAACTGATTCAGCAAGGGCAACATTCCTGTAGATTGCCACATTAATAACACCCTAAGCACGCAATCAGTGGTGAGAGATTTGGGCACACAGGTTGACAGCAACCTTTCTTTTAACCACCAAGTCTCCACAGTGGTAAGAAAGTCTTTCTATGTCACCCACCTCATAAGTAAGGCCATTGCATCCAGAATAAAAGAGGTTATAACCACCCATGTACTACTCACTCCCAGGCCAATAATAGAGTACAATGCTACCTTTGGTATGTATTTTAACAGGCACCTGCAGCTGGAAAGACCACAAAGGTTTCTTACAAAGAGAAATTCAAGGTCTTCATCATATGTCATACGTTGATAGACTGAAATCACTGTCACTATACTCTGTGTCTTACAGACTACTCAGAGGTGATCTCTTCCATGCATATAAAGCAATCTCAGACCTGCTCTAATTGAAATGCTGCACATTCATAAATCAAATGGTATAAGAAGCACACACTCTAGGGAACTCAACCGAGTATGTGACATAAACAGGACTTGCTGGAGAGACAAATATTTCTCACAGAGGTTACCTCTCCTCTGGAACTAACTGCCAATTCTGGTGAAGCAGAGCCCCTAGCTGACCCTATTTAAGAGTAATTTGGATGATTGGATGGGGAATGGTAAATTCTTCCCAGGAGTTTCACTTGTGTCCCTCTTGGACAGGGGCAGTACTTGTTGACTTAGTTCCACTTAATACCTTGATATTCTTGGGAACAGGGGTTGTACTTGGCTAGGCTTGTAAGTGCACTAGGACCATTAGCCTACTAACCTCCTATGAGTCTATGTTCCCTATGATTTGGGGAAAAGTTTATTTCCATACTGTGCACAGTTATTTTGAATATATTGGGGGAGTTTATTTCCAGGCTCTGTACAGTTGTTTTTGAATATATTGGGGAGAGTTTATTTCCATACTGTGCACAGTTATTTTGAATATATTGGGGGAGTTTATTTCCAGGCTCTGTACAGTTGTTTTTGAATATATTGGGGAGAGTTTATTTCCATACTGTGCACAGTTATTTTGAATATATTGGGGGAGTTTATTTCCAGGCTGTATACAGTTGTTTTGAATATATTGGAGAGAGTTTATTTCCATGCTGTGCACGGTTATTTTGAATACATTGTGGGGAGTTTATTTCCATGCTGTGCACAGTTATACTTGGAGTGGAGAGGAGGTGCTAGAACAGCACGTGATGATTTTAAATGGCTGTACATCATGTGTTTCATTTTTGGTGTAGAAATATTGAAAGTCCACAGCAGCAAAAATAACAGCCTGTCATGCTGAAGCAAACTGCTCTATTTCTGAAAAATATAATTCTTGGAGTTGCTGACCCCTGCAACTATGCCACTGTGGAATTCATATATATATATATATATATATATATATATATATATATATATATATATATATATATATATATATATATATAAGTAATGGAGGTGTGTGTAATGATGACTACCAAAAAGAAGTTACAGGGCAGTGTAGCCTCTAAGCAAAAATGCTTTTGTTGGTGGGTTTTTTTTCCCCATTTCTGATGATCTACTATTTCCTTTTGACACATCCGTTACAGCTGTGATTCTCTTTTGATTATGGTATGTCACTGAAGTGTTCGACACTCAGCAGGACCTTTGCTTTAATTCTTACAATGTGTTGCTCTGAGCAGTGTGGAATTCAATTTATTGACAACAATCCTTCAGCTGATTGGACAATGCATTAGAGATATATTAAGTACATATGCAATGCAAATGTCTAACCAGTTTATGATGTTTCCTGAGCTATTTCAAATCACGCATAATTTATCACATTTTGAGGCTCCATATTCTGTGTTTTGTGTTTTGTAGAGAGTAGCAGGCATGACAATACATAAATACATCATTTGCATCCTCCAAAGTGTGTTTAATATGATTAGATCCGTGAAAGGGATCTATGAGCCTGGGGTTATAGGTATTTAGTCCTCAGTAAAGTAGGTCTTTAGTTACCAAGGAAGTAGTACAAAATCAGATGCAGTAATAATAATAATTCTATCTAAAAAGCCAATACCAAAGATAGGAATACAATATCAAAGTCAATATTAAAATGAAAACTGTGTATTCCACATGTAAAAACAACAAAGATAAGTTATATTCCATTAGTAAGTGGAATGCAGATGTTGTCTTCTTCTTCTTTCAGCTTTTCCAGGTTAGGGTCACCACAGTGGATCACCTGTCTGCTCATGATTGGCAGTGGAGTTTTTATGGTGCCGAGTTGCCAGCCCAGCGTCCAACCTTCCACGGAAGGCACACACATGCACACACTCATGCCCAGGGCCAATTTAGAGTATCCAATCCACCTACAGCATGTCTTTGGGAGGAAACCGGAGCACCCGGAGGAAACCCACGTGACCACAGGGAGGACATGCAGACTCCACACAGATGTTGATGTTACAGAAGAGGTTTAGATCCCAAGACTGAGTAGTTCTGATGCTGTTCCAGGTTCCTATACTTTTTCTGTAATTCACTGGGGCAACTTATGATATTGACTGTTGGGCTGCAACTCCCCAATAAAACAAACAGAAAAGAAAAAAACAAACTTATTTAATTATTTTTTTATTTATTTACTTTTTGTCTTCTTGTTTCAAAAAAAAAAAAACGTTCCTTTTCTGTTTTGACTTGAGACCTTCTGATGTTCCTTTAAGGGGAAAAAGGAAAAGAAAATTGGCTTCCAGTCTGGGAATAAGGCACTCATTTCTTATCACATACCTCTCTGCATTCTGCAGACGACAGAAGCATCACATGACAGTCTCTCATTGGGGGCTGCATGAAGCAACAAGGTACCATTTATGTTGGCCCAGGCTGCCTCGGCCCACAGGCTCAGACTGAGACTAACAGTGACAGCAGCAGACTGTAGCAGGGTAACGCAGTATTTGCTTTCTTTTCTTCTGCCCTAGATGTGAAAGTGATCTATTAGTAAGATGGTAAGTATTTTAAGTGACTGGGGAGTGGGACATAGATGCTCTGAATTGTCCCTGATGTTTACAGAATGAGTATGATTTTGTGTCACCTTTTGGATTGTTCATCGCAAAGTTTTTATTTTTATAGCAATCAGTGAGAACTGCAGTTACTAAATAATGACAACCATCTGAGTTTCAGACTTAGAAGTATTCAGAAAAACCATGATAATGAAAAGACTGTTATTCAAGCAACTTTAAGTATATAAAGGTAATATCTGTCTGTTATCTTGATTCCCATTATATTGTAGCATCTTGCTTGACTCTTGAGCTAAGAGGTTGAGAGGTATGTGGAGAGGAGTAGTGCATATAGTAAGTTGAAACAAATTACTGTGTGGCAGATATTTATGTATTCACATTTCATTGTACTAAAATGTCTGAGGTGTACAGTTACAGTAAAAAAAATTGCCTGCAGTTGATTGATGACCATGTGTGTGTGTGTGTGTGTGTGTGTGTGTGTGTGTGTGTGTGGTCCCTATCACGTCATCGAAAATGCATTCGTTTTCACTGAACTTAAAATAGCGAACAGGCAAAATAGCGAAGCGGCTTTTCAGCGAATTCTTTCCCTGGGAAAGAAGTCGCTTGGCTGCTTCGTTAGTTTGCCGTGTTTTGCACTGTAGTGCGGTCTCAGAGATTCCCTTATCCGGTATGGCTCACGAACATAAATGTGCAGTAGTTACTGACCTTAGGGTTAGGGTGCGAGTTAAGGTAAGTGCATATATAGTAATACATTTAGCGTACACCTTAGGGTTAGAAGTAGGGTTTAGTTAAGTGTATATATGTTTACTTTTTTGGGGGGGTTAGAAGTAGGGTTAAGTTAGGTGGATATATGTTTTAAACTGTTTCCTTTTTTATTTTCGGTTAGAAGTAGGGTTAAGGTAGGTGTGTATGTGTTGTAACTGTTTACTTTTTTTTTTTGGAACAGCGATTTCTTTCCCTATGAAAGAAATCACTGTTCTGAGCTGTCAATATTTTCAGTTTTCAGTGAAATAGGGTAGATCAATCATCGTTCGCTGTTTTCAGCATTCAATGAGCTGATATAGACCCTGTGTGTGTGTGTGTGTGTGTGTGTGTGTGTGTGTGTGTGTGTGTGTGTTTTCAGAGGATATAGTGTATTCTAACAGAAATGAGCTCAGAAGATATATTTCTGTGCATGACAGTTATTTATATATTTATTCATTCATTTATTGTAATCAAACTTCTGAGTTGTACAGTCACAGTTGTACAAGAGACTTTAATTGATGGCAATGTATGCATGATTATGTGTAATATATGAACATAGTAGGTATAGGTACCCACAATTGTCATTGGTTTTGCTGCATTTTTGGCTCTGTCTCTTAAAAAATCTTTGTTTTTCTAGTAAATCACTAAGAATTTTAGTCAGTTAATAAAAACAGACATAATTTCATACTTCTTATTGTTCAGAAAATGCATGTTGCTGGAAATTGTATTTTAAGTAAACTGTGGTTATATTTGAACATTGTCTCCAATTTTGGGTCTTAGTCCCTTCATTATTGAAGGCTTTGTCTAGAAGTATTTAAAAAACACCTTTATTGATTTATTACTTACAACATAGGCAAATTTATACATTTATACAAAAGTAAGCAAACCGTGTTAACAAGTTCACATTCACAAACATTATACATCACATATAATCTTCTATACAATATAATCAATCCTTCTCTGAAACCATATTCCTACTCCAGAATATTTTTCTAGATGTATTGTTCCTATAATTTCCATTTTGTTCTTTATAATTTACTCCTACTCTTTTCTAAAGATCCCACTTCCTGTTCTTTTATCTCTACTATAATTTTGCTACTTCGAGTAAGCTTTATTTAGACTTTGATTTCTATTTTCTAGTAATTACTTTCTGGCAGCTATCAGAATTAAACTTAGTAAGGCCTTGTGGACAATTCAGATTACATATCTTAGCTCAAAACATAATTTCCTAAGTTACACTCCTTTGCTTGCCCAGTATTCCTGACAGAGTACCCTGTAGGGAATTTTTTAACATCTGCCAACTGATTACTATCTGAAAATATATGTTCCCAAATACATCTTTCTTCCCTATTACACCTGCAACATTTGCCATCTACCAGAGGAAATTTTCTTTGGAGCCTGCTTGGGGTATAAAAATACGTATAGAAAAACATCCAAGCAAAAATGCTACATTTTCTAGAATTTGTTGCATATGTAAGAGCCATGAATATGCCCCCCCCCCATTGTTTCTTTATGAATTATCCAAAAGTCTGGAGCAAAGAAGTTGCCGTAAAAGCTCTTAACTGTCCCTTATTTTGCCTCATATTTTGGTTTGTGTCCAGATAAAATTTGTGGTGTTCTAGCAAATCAATGAGGATTACAATTACTAATAATTGTAAAAAACCACGCTAAGATACCAAACAATCACCAGTAAAAAGTCCAAGGTACCCAAAGAAAGGAAATCCAGCCACAAAACAAATACAAAACAGTTTTATTCCAATGAACCAAACCACATTAATGTTTCTTAACAAGCTCCACAAATACGTTTTCATTTAAAGTACTTCATCAGATGCAGACTGAAAAAAAATGCACAGTTTTTATATTTTCAACAGTTAAAACAATCAGTTATCCAATGACTTTTACGGAAACTTTAACCCTTTGACAATAAACATATTATAAGCATAAGAACTCAATAATTCAAAAAACAATAAGACTTAAAAAGATCAAAAAAACGAGAACTTAGGTATATCCTTTAAGTCAAAACAAACTTTAAAATAATTAAGTATTAAAAAAACTATACCAAAAATAAAATATTGCAGCTTTAATGTATAGTAAAAAATTATACTTTAGCTCCATCTAGTGACCTTTAAACAGAATGCATTCCAGCATAAGTAAAAACTAATGCTAAAACATATATAACATAAAGTCTTAAAAAATCATTCCTTTTTAAAAAAGTTCTTTTCTTTCAAATACATGGTATGTCTACATAAATATTGTGTTTAAAGACTTTTAATATATAAAACCTAGATGTTAAAAAGGCTAAAAACTCTCACTATTATAAGTATTATTAAATTATTTTGTAAGGAGTGTAGGTAACTTGGGTCTATATTATATTTTCGAAAGTTTCAAACATCGAACACCATATGCTCGACACCATATGGGCGATGTTTGAAATTTCAAAAATATAATAAAAAAATAAAAATAAAAAAAAACTATACTTACCTAAATGCTGTAGGCAGGGGGCAAGCCCTTCTGCACCCCCCATGTGGCCTTTGCTACATTCTTGTTTATATTTGACCAAAGCACTAGTCTCCCTTTTGGTCTGTAAATCATAACAGTGTTCATATATTCTTTTCCTAAGCTTACACTCAGTATTTCCAACATAGAAGGCCTTACATTCCTGACACTCTGCCAAATATACTAGACCACTGGATTCACAATTACTAAACTCTTTTCTTACTAAAAATATGTTCCTGCTTTTCAAGTGTACACTTTCCTTATTCATTATATATCCACACTATGTGCAGTGTACCATTCTTCTTACTTGTTGTTTTTTTCTGTCCAAGGTCATATTCCATCAAATTTTTCAAACTACAGGACTTTTTGTACACAACTTTCACTTTATCCTTAGATATTCTATCTAGGTCTGTGAAGGCAACAAACTTATTTCATTCCTTATCAAATACCTTTCTGGTCATATTGGCATGGGCATTGAATTACAGGACCAGTGCCCTACAAAAATTTTCTACATTTTCCTTTGAAGAACTGTCACCCTCCTGAATGTTTGCTCCTAAGATAGGTTTAAACCTGTCCATTCTCCCTCCACAGACTTCATTTTCCACTTGGTCGATCAGCCAGTCAGGGTAATTCCTAGCTTTAAACGTTTTTTTTCAAAATCTCCATTTCCTTCAAAAATTCATCATTGTTAGATGTCATTCTACATGACCTAATGCATTGCCCCTTAACAATATTTTTCTTATAGTGCATGGGATGTGCACTATCAAAATGTAAATATGAATTAGAGTATGTATTCTTTCTATAAACTTTTGAATTTAATTCATTATTTTCTTTGTAGATTTCCACGTCTAAATATTGTAATTTGTCTTGAATGACATTGTATGTAAAAATCTAAAAAATTAATACTCTTATTTAAAAAATCTGTAAAATCAAGTATCTCTTCTTTTGGGGCTATCCACAAGTTACAGATGTCATCCAAAAACCTTTTATACATTGTCCAACTTTGACTATATATAGAATTTAAAACCTTATTTTCCTCCCATCTTGCCAAGACTAGGTTCGCATAAGTGGGTGTGCAGGCTGCAGCCATTGCCACCCCTTTTATCTGGTGAAAAGTTCACCCTTAAAATAAATAAAATTGTATCTCAACATTGTCTGTTAGCTGCATCACAACTGCACATTCATTGTGTATTAAGGTATTGTCTTCAAAAATAATTTCTTCTAACAGACATAAACCTTCCGAATGAGGTATAGTAGAAAACAAATCAATCACATCAATGGTTAGAAATCGCATATTCTCTCTAAACAGGCTGTGCTTTAAACATCTTAAGAAATCCCATGAGTCCCGTAAGATATTTTTTCTTTTTAACCATAGACCTTTCAATTTTGTGTCTACATATTTGGCCAATGGGAAGGTTTTTGACCCATCTGCTGAAACTATGGGTCATAATGGTAGATCAGTCCCATTTTTATGAATATTGGGGATTCCAGATAGTGTAGGAATCCTTTGTTTATCTACCTTTAAATAGTTCAAGCTTTTCTGATCAATCAATCCTTCCAAAAATAAATCCTCCAAAACCATATCAATCCTTCTATAAGCTATATGGATTTCATTTTTTTCGATGCACTAGAGTACCTACTCAAATCCCTTAAAATATCATTCATTTTCCCTTCATACATGAAACAGTCCATCAACACAATCCCCCCTCCCTTGTCCAGCTTCATTACGCTTAACTTACTATCATTCCTGAGTTCCATCAGAATACTACTCTCCTTTGGGTTTAAATTTGTCTTGTATTTTACCCTATAATAGTTTTTTTCTGATTTCACTCTCAACAACATGTTCAAAATTTTTAATTTGTGGGTGTAAGGGTGGATTAAAAATGCTTGTTTTCCTAAGCTCTCCTCAGTCATGAACACTATCTTGTGCAAAGAATATTTCAAAATTAATTTTCCTTGTGAACATTTTCACATCTGGTAAGGTTTTTGTCAGATCACCTCTCATTAATGGAATACATTTAAGCCCCTTAGATAAAAAACTAAAATGTTCATTTTTGAGTTGTACATCACTAAAATTAAAAATACTAAAATAATCCTTTATGAACCTATAAGGGTTGTTTTCATCCTGCTTAATAAATTCTTTCTCCAAGTTGGGGTGGGTGATATCGTCTCTAATTAAGATCTCGCCCTCCCCCTTCTCCCCCCCTCCAAAAATTTGAATACTGCTGGTATTGTTTATCACCCCTATTTTTAAGTCTTTCAGATTTACATAGAGGGGGGTGTTCTGAGACATCATCTAGGTCACCCACCTGCTCAACTACCCTAGGTCGTTCTTCAAAATTCATAACCAGACTCTCACCATTGTCCTCCTTCTCCCAAAACCTACCACTAGATTTTGGTTTAGGGTAACTAGTATTATTTTTGTAGTCATTCATATCCCTCTCTAACTTCTTAATTTTTTTTTCACCAAATCATTACATTGAAAATCTATTTCATTCCTAATATTATAGTATTTTTCTTTTTCGGCTGGAATGGTATATATAAGGTCACTTTTGATACTTCCATTTAAAATTTCAATCTCTGTCTGCAATTCCACTTTAATTCTATTGTTTTCATTAACTATATTTTTAATACATCCAGTCCACACCTGTTAAATGTCTCAATTAGTTCTTTATGAAAAAAGCTTCCAGGTACAACATTATTAGGATACTTACATATCCTGAGTCCTTTTGGGACTATACCTTCAGATATACATTCTTTAAGATAGGCATTTTCAATATGTGTGTGTGTGTGTGTGTGTGTGTGTGTGTGTGTGTGTGTGTGTGTGTGTGTCCGCACTTGTATGTATGTCTGGGAGGGGGGCATGCAGATGCTCCTAACTATCCCAGATTATGCAGAATGTGTCTGATTTTTAGACTCCTATTTGATCTCTTATTTGTAAACTTTGTGTTTTTCCTGGCAAAGTAGTGAGGACTGCAGTTACTAAATAATGATGACGGGCATTTGAGTTTCAAACTTAATAGCCTTCAAAAGCAAGCTAATGCAAAGTCTGTTATTCTAGAAAGTTTCTAAGTATATAAAGGATATAGCTATCCATAATTTTGGTCCACCATTATTGTTAAGCTTTTTCCTTGACTTGTGAACTAAGAGGCTCAGACGTATATGAAGGAAGGGTGTTACATTAGGTTGCACTGTGTATTCTGACAGCAGAAAGCCGAGAAGATAAATTACTGTATGCCAGTTATTTATGCTATTTATTCATTCATTTGATCATAGCCAAACATCTAAGGTAAGGTGTACAGTCACAGCCAAACAAGTTGCAATAATTGATGATCACATCTATGAGTATGTGTGTGTGAGAGTGTGTGTGTGTAGGGGGAGGTGAAATTAAAATGTCCAATTATTACTTTTTATTTTATTACATTCTGGTACCTAAGGTGTATAAAGTCAATAATGTTTGCTTTAATTTCTGGGTACAGGAGGTGTCTATGGATGAAAGTGATTGACACTGTTGTCATTTGTTCAAGTTAAGCAGTCATTATTCTGGCTTTGCAGATGTAGTGTACATTTATTTGAAATGAGATAGAATATTTACTGGGTGTATTTGTTACACAATGAGATACATGAGATGTACAGTCAATAAAGTGTCTGGTATTGATGAGTATTGGGACTGTCTGTGACGAAAATGACTGTGTATGTGTTCTGGGGTGGTTGCAGTGTTTTTAAAAGTAAAAAGTTAGCTATAATTTTTTTTCACATTCCATCACAATCAGACATCAGTACTGGACTCAATAAGTGTCTGTCTGTGGCAGTCCGGGCAGCATGAGTGTGCTGTTAACTGATCACTGGTGTATTGGGTAGTGCTGCCATCTAACAATGCTTATTTCTCTGGCTGAGTTTTTGTTGTGATACCTTCTGCTTGGAGTCTAAATGTACTTCCTGTCTGAGTGTGTTTGATCCAAGTGCCTTGGTTTCTTTTCTCAAACTCTTAGCTGTATACTATTTAGCTCTCGCCACTTGTGCTTTTAATTTCACCTGGGTCTAACATCAGTGGGGTAGACAGAATAGAACTATCTTTTTTTCTTTTTTGGAGAATAGGAAGGCAAGCAGTATTCTCTGATAAGATTTATGCATCCTAAAAGCACGAATGGAAAAAAGGATGGAAGACATAAAGATACCAATGTAGATGAGGCTCAACAATTAAAAGTTATAGGATAAAGATGAGATAAAAATGGTGGTGTATAACCAATCTGCAGGAAGTCTTCAGGAATAGATTGTATTCTGGTGGAAGTTTAGAAGCTGGTAGGGAAGAAAGTGATACAGATCTAGAAGGTTTTGTTTAACAGTATTCTAAAAGGAAGGGAAGCACCAACATCCTGGAAAAAAATCTATGGTGGCTGTAATACCCAAAGATGGTAAAGACCTATCAGATCCAGCTTCATATAGGCGCTTTTCAATATTTAACCATGATTATAAAGTGTTTCTGTCTATAATGGCTAAAAGAATGGTAAAAGTGTTGACAAGGTTGATAGATATGTATCAGTGTGGTTTTGTGATAGGGAGACAAGCATTTGATAATATTAATAGAACAATGAGAATCTACAGGGAAGCTGAATGTAAGAAAATACCACTGTTGTTGGTGGGTCTTGATACAGAGAAAGCATTTGACAGAGTAAGCTGAGATTTTATGAGTAGGGCAATTGAAGCATTTGCAATTCCTGATAAAATAATAAAATAATTATGAAAATATATGAGGGATCTGAGGCAAAGATCAAAATGGGAGAGTTCCTCTCCGATAAGTTGTGTCTGAACAAGCCCTTTTTTATTTGTATTATATTTATAACCATTGGCAAAGAAAATAAGGGACTCAGAAATTCAGGATATGATTGTTATGGTATTCAAGAAAAGTCACCTTTATTTACAGATAATATTATTTTGTACCTGATAAAATCAGAAAGGACATCTCATTTTTGTGAAACATTCTGAGACAGTTCTGTTTTTTCAGGATATAAAATTAATGAAGATAAAACAATGGCTATAGCTGCAATCTATGTACCCACCACATGAAGTGGTTCAGCAATGCCAGTATTTATGGGTACATGATAACAGGTTTATAGGGTCATAGGTAGGTACTAGGCTATCGGCCCTAGGGCCTTTGTAAGCCTAGCCAACAAGGTTCCCTGGCTTGTGCCACCCATGGATGCTATATACATGTGCCCCTGTCTACCAGGGCCACCAAAGTGATTCCCAGGGTGAATTTCCTATTACCCATCCACTCATCAAGATTTTTCTTAAAAAGTGGTAGTGAAGAACTCTGCTTGACATAGATAGGTAGCTTGTTCCAGAGTATGGGAAGTCTCTGGGACAGGAATCTGTCCCTCCAACATGTTCTGTTAATTGTGGTGATGAGGTTTAGGTCTCTAGAGAGTGTGGTGCTGAGGGATTGGGATTTCTTTAGGTGAGGCGGTCAGCATAGGGTAACTGTTTGAGTCCCATAATCATCTTTGTGAGGTATTTTTGTGGCCTTTCCAGCTGTTGCATATGCCTTGTGAGGTACATTCCAAATGGGGCATTGTACTCTATAATGGGTCTGATTTTTTCCTGGATGAGAACCCTTTCATGATGAGGTGTGCCATGTAGAAGGATTACCTGACTACTGTGGCGATGTGATTATCAAAGGAGAGGCTACTGTCCACTAGAGTCCTGAGGTCTCTTATCTCACCTTTCATTAAGTGGGATGCCGTATATGTGGTAGTCCATGGGTACAGGGTTTTTACCAAAGGGGATGACAATGCACTTTTTGGCGTTGAGCTTGAGACCATGGTTCTGACACCGGCCCTTTTGCAGGATGTCCACATCACTTGATGACTCGACTATGGCACCCAATTTGCAGTCATCTGTGAACCTTGTCAGCCAGAGATCCTCTGTGTGGGCTTGTACTTCAGAGAAGTAGATCCCAAACAGCAGGGGACCCAAGACTGAACCCTGTGGTACTCCACTTGTCACAGGTTTGGAGTCAGATTTGAAGTCTGCAGTTTTTACAGTCTGGGTTCTGTCTGTGAGCCAGTTGGCAACCCATCTTGTGATGTATGGATTTATACCCAGCATGGTGAGTTTGTCTATGATACCAGAATGGGGGATGGTGTCAAAAGCCTTGGCATGGTCGAGATATGCTGTGTGGACGGCTTTGGTGACTGTTTCAAAGAAGTCATTCAGGTTCAGGAGACATGATCTGCCCTTCACAAAGCTGAACTGGGTGGGGTACAGATCTTGGAGGTTACTAATATCCTTGTTTATGAGTTTCATGATAATACACTACATGGCCTTGCAGACCAGGCTCGTCAGGCTAATAGGGTGATAGTTCCTGGGGTCTGTGGTGTCTCCCCCTTTGTGGAGTGGTACAACTGTCGCCATGCACCATTCAGTGGGTACAAAGCCTGTCGAGAGGCTATGGTTGAACATGGTGCTTAGGTGGGGGGCTAATTCATTCTGAAGTTCATGTAGAACACAGCCAGGGATATTGTCCAGTCCTATGGATGCTGTGTTCTTGGGTTTTGATAGTGCAGTTTTCACCTGTTCAGTTGTGATTGCAGGGACACTGCATTCTTCCGGTATGGATATGGGGATTTAGGAGGTGAGGGGGGGTAAAGTTGGCACTGAACGTATTAGCCAGGATGTTGGCGATATCAGTTGGTTCTGTGAATTTTGTGCCATTGTGCTGTAACACAGAGCAGATCTGGGTGTTGCCATTGAGATTCTTGACATACTGTAGAATGCTTTGTGTTTGCCCTTAGAGACAATGGCAATCTTGTTTTTGTAGTTCACTTTAGATGATTTTATAAGGGACCACAGCTTCTTGCTGAGGCTGACCAGGGAGCTCCTCCACTCATGGGATTTTACTCTTTTTTGCAACAGGCTTTCCTTTCTGTTGTAGAGTTTGTTTGTAGCAGAGGACCACCAGATTGGTTTCCTTGTTTTAGAAGACTGTGTCTTGGTTCTATTAGAGATAGCACAATCCATGCACCCTTGTAGGTGCTTATAGAGTGCATTTGTATAAGATTCGGCAATGGTAACTGTGTTTTCCATCTGCATGGGTGTTGTGAAATTGGCCACTTCTTTCTTAAGAAGCACGAAGTTGGCTCAGGAGAAGTTTTTTACTGTGGTTTCCTTAGTGGGGGGTGGGATGTGGATATCTAGGGTGATTAGTTTATGGTTAGATCAGACAAACGAGGAGTTGACTTCAGGTGTGGAGCACCTGTCACTCATGTTGATAATTACTAGGTCTAGGATATTATTGCCCCTAGTAGGGGTGTGGACAAGTTGATCCAGGGCATTGGAATTTATGAATTCCAGGAAGCGTTGGTGAAAGGAGTTGGTACAAGAGTAGTTTTCCCAGTTAATGGAGGGGTAGTTGAAATCTCCCAATATTAGGATGTTCGGTTGGACCCTGATATTTTCCATTATATCAAGAAAAGAGGAATGGAAATCCTGGGGCATAGTGGGGGATCTATATGGATTGCAGTTTTGCCCAGACTTAGTTGCACTTGGATATTTTTGGATGAATTATGTTGGACAAGTAGCCTGGAGGTGTGGTTGTCCTTAATGAATATGGACACAATTCTGCCCTTGGTGTTCCGGTCCTGGTTTGATGGCCGAAAGGTATTGTATGAGTTATATCCTGGTAATGCAGGGTTGCTCTTTGGAGCATTGAACCAGGTTTCTGTCACTGCACAGATATCGATAGTCTCTATTTTAAGGAGTGCCTCAAGTGAGTGCATTCTGAGGTTTACACATCAGCGTTGAGTAGCATTACCCTCAGTTTTTCCTTGCCTGTACCGGTTATGGTGGTGGTCATGTTTTTTGAGCTTTGCCTAAAAAAGGCACTATAGGGGTGGTAAGAGCCTTAACCAGTATCCAGAATCCCAGGGGTGACAGGTGCAGGCCATCTCTGGCAAAGCATCGTGACCTGTGGACCATGTCGTCCCACGCAAACAAATACTGGATCCCCTTTGAATGACACCAGAAGCTTAGCCAATTGTTGAAGTCAATCCTTTTGTCCTTTTATTGTGATATAATTCTGGGTGAAGGTAGGATGCTACTTAGGGCTAGGTTCATACCTGCCTGGATTACAAGATCAGAGAGCTCCTCCATGTCTCTTTTCATGTAATCCAGGGAGGTACGTCTCAGGTCGTTCACACCAACATGGATAATGACTGAGTCATATTTGTACTTGTTGTGAAGTGACCTGAGTGCATGGGTTATGTGGCAGTTCCTGGCACCCGACAGGCAGCTAACAGCAGTCTTCTCCTTGTTATTCTGATGAGTGGAACATCAGTGAGCCTGACTATAGAGTCACCTATGACCAGTGTGTTAGGTACGTAGTTTTGCCTTATGGACATTGGTTAAGTGGCACACTGAGTCTTTGTGTCATGTGTCTTTTGGGTTGTGGTAAGGGCTGAAGGTTGTTTGCATTTCTGCTTTGGAGGTCTCTGTTGTTTGGTTAGATTCTTACCGAGAGCCTCCGAGAATGATTTTGTGTATCTATGTGTGGGTCTTGGTGGTGTAGATGTACAGGGACTATGTGGTGTGTGTGGTTTGGAGTAGGTGTTTGCCTTCTCCTCCTGACTGACAAGTTCAGTCTTGGGTTGAGAGAGCTTTGCCTCCAGTTTGGCTAGATAAATGAATCACTCACAGGTTGTAGTGTTGGGTGGTAGGAGGAGAGGGTTGTCAGTGTACATGAGGCAATTGCTACATTGCCCCAAGATGCCCCAATTCATCAGGCATACAGGAGAGAACACCAAGAGCTGTCCTAAAAATGTAGTATTTAGGAGTATAGGTTAAAAAGGACACAGTTATACCAGCTAATGATATGCGGGAAGAGACTATACAAAAGATAACACAAAAACTGAGAAACTGGAAGCGTTTGCCTATGGATATGAATAACAAGATACAAGCAGTAAAAATGTTTTAGTCCCTTTACTTTTATACACAGGTTAGGCATGTTTTATCAAGCAGGGGAGAAGTTGTGGCTAGCAGTTAATAAAGAGTTGAAGTATTTTATCTGGGAGGGGAAGGTCAAGAGACAAATAGCATAAGTTTATTCATCCAACAGAACAAGGACGTCTAGGATTACTTGATTGGAGGGGATATTTTAGAGCTACACAGTTAAGGCTCTTATACAAAAAAACAAGCAGAAAGCTACAATTCAAAGTGGAAAAGGATGAAGATGAAGCAGTGGGGAATTCAAGAAATAAGGAAAGAATGGCATTTTCAGTGCAGATCCTTAAAGAAAATAATAGTCTGAATGTAGAGATGAGGGGTCCAAATGGAGAGATGATAAGACAGCAAGCAAAGGGGAGTAGTATTGCTGGAATTGAATTCATCCTCAAGTCTTGGTGAGTACTTCACGAAGTGGACCCTGTTTTTCACAAAATCTCACCAAGACAACATTTATATATAGAATGTATTTTATATAACATATATCATGGACAGAAGTAGGTTAAAAAATAAAAAAAGATAGCTGGGTGCATAAGACCCAGGATAAAGACTGGCCAATTCCTAGTAGGCACACTGGTGCCAGGACTGGATAAAATGACAGTATAGAATCCCTAAGTCACGGCAACATTTCTATAATGGGGATAGGCCAGGCCCAGGGGGAGGATGCCCCACCCCCTCCGGTTGTAGAAGGAAGTAGCAGTCCACAAAAATCACAAAAACTGATAGGCCAAAAAAGAGCCATAAAGTCAATAGAGTAGACATGATGGAACAATGAGTCCCCCAAGTAAGGAGAAACAGGAGGAGCAGGAGACATCTGAAGAAGAAATATGAACACGGGAAAGAAAAAGAGCTTTAATATGGTGTAATACTTATGCAAAGGAGAAAGCAAAACTAATTAACACAAAAAGAGCAGCATCACAGATATTTGAAGAGAAATAGAGGCAAAGGCATCCAGACATGGAAAATTTTACAATACAAAAAAATAAGTAAACAAAGAGGAAAAATAGAAAAGAAGATTAGTAATGGAGAAGTTAAAGAAATAGAAACCGAGGTTATGGATTACCCATGAAGTGAAAGATCTAGAATAGAAAATTTAACTCATTGTTCTATGTTTCAACTTTATTTTTTACTTTTGTATGTATCAACATTGTTCTATTACTTATGTATGTATTACTGTGGAGCTCATGTATGTAATACTGAGGGGCTTTTCTCCCCGGGCCTCCACTGAAAATGGTCTCTTCCTAGGCCCAGTGGACTTTCCCGGTCAACAAATGCAATAAATAAATAAAATAAATAAATAACTCAGATAACAGCACAGCAGGATAGAGCAATGAATCCGCAAATTAAGGAGAAACCAGTAGAGCAGGAAAAATCTAAACAGTTGGCATATGAAACTACTTTGAAGCTTTTGATAGGAAACCAGTACAAATGTTCGGTTGGAGTTACACAGCAAGGGAAGGAAAGGGCAGTTGTGTACTCTTACCATAAATGTAGATGTTCGAGTGTGTTCACTGTTGAAGTCATGACTGTAGGGTTCTTCCTGCCAGCAGCAGCCCCCGATCGGCCAGAGTCCCAAAGTCTGGATCGGGCATCAGCTGAGGTCGCTTTTATCCTGACGTCAATGCGCCAGAAGGTATAAAGACCTCAGCTGACGCCATTTCCCCAGTTTTTCTTGCCCCAGATGTCAGGTGCCCAGAAAGAAAAGGCTAAAAAAGAAGCCATGCCCAAAACCTCATCAGCCAAAATACCTCATAACAGATAATACTCAAAGAAAAAACAAAAGAGGGAGTAGGAGGGAGGGTAACCCAGACTACAACAGTGAACACACTCGAACATCTACATTTATGGTAAGAGTACACAACTGTACTATGTCCTTCGTGGTTCACTGTTGCAGTCATGACTGTAGGGTTGAATCCCAAAGCTAAGAAAGGGTGGCTGGAGGAGAAACAGAGGGAGCGGTCACAAAACCTTGCAAAACCGCAGAAGCAAAACCGGCCCTGGATTTAGAATAGAGAGGGAGGTTGTAATGCTTAGAAAAAGTATGTACAGAACTCCAAGCAGCAGCCTCCAAAATATCCTTGGTAGGAACCCCACAAAGAAAAGCTGCTGAAGTAGCAGTAGCCCGGGTAGAATGAGCCCTAACATTAACAGGAACTGGATTGCCATGATAAGAGTAACAGAACTTGATGCAATGGGAAATCCACTTGGAAATAGTTTGGTTAGTGATTGCTTTCCCTTGAACAGTAGGAGTATAAGCGACAAATAACTGATCAGATTTCCGGAATATCTTGGTCCTGTCCAGGTATAAACGAAGCTACCTGTGCACGTCTAAAGAGTGCAAAAGACTTTCTTCCTCACTTTGAGGATTAGGATAAAAGGTAGGCAAATGAATAGACTTATTCAAGGCCACTGCCGAAACCACCTTGGGCATAAAGGTGGGATTAGTCCATAGAGATACCCTGACCTGATGAAAAATAGGGAAGGGTTCTACACCCATGAGTGCTTGCAATTCCGAAATTCTTCTAGCAGAGGTAATCGCTAAAAGAAAAGCAGTTTTTCAAGACAAAAATTTCAAATCCGTGGAAGCTGCAGGTTCAAAAGGAGACAAGGTTAATTTCTCCAAAACATAGTTAAGATCCCAAGTGGGAACAGGAGCCCTTATAGGGGGCCAAATATTCTTAGCCCCTCTAAGAAACTGTTTAAGTAATGGATGAGAAAAAATTGGAGGATCCGTATCGTAATGTGCAGAAATAGCAGAAGCATGAAGCTTAACAGATGAAAAAGATAGGCCCGTATGAAACAACTCTGTCAGATACTGTAAAATCAGAGGAATGTTCGGAACAGCAGAATCACCACCCTGGACTTGATTCCAGGAGCAAAATCTTTTCCATTTACCCACATAAGATTTTCTAGTGCTGGGCCGTCTAGCTTCAAGGATTACATCCATTACCTGTTTGGAAAGGGTAGAGGTGTTTACAGACCCTGTATCCGCCAGGCAGCTAGATTCAGAGTTTTGATATGACTGTGCAGTATCCGGCCATCCCGATGAGACAGTAGATGAGGGATTTGAGGCAGAATCCAGGGAGGCTCCTGAACCAGGTTCATCATTGCCGAGGCCAATTGGGAGCCAGTAAAATCATTTGCGGTCTGTCCTATTTTATCTTCAGAAGTACCCGAGGTAGAAGAGGAAAAGGAGGAAAAGCATATACTGAGAGGTGTTTCCAACTGAATGAGAGGGCATCCACTTTCCATGCTAGTTTGTGGTAGGTCCTTGTGCAGAATGTTGGAAGTTGATGATTCTGAGGGGATGCAAAGAGATCTATGTCCGGACATCCCCACGCCTTTATAATCATCCTGAATATCTGAACATCCAACATCCATTCGTGTGGATCCGAAATGTGTCTGCTCAATGTGTCTGCCAGAGTGTTGTCTTTTCCTGGCAGGAATTGCACTTGTAAGTCGACACTGCAGGTCAGAGCAGTGTACCACAGAGTCATGGCTAATCTGCACAGGGGGTAAGAGTGAGAGCCCCCCTGCCTGTTTATGTACCACATCACTGTAGTGTTGTCTGTCTGTATCAACAATTGTCCTGGTAGAAGAAGGTCCCTGAAGGCTATCAGGGCATTCTGTACAGCTAGCATCTCCTTCAAATTTATGTGCAGGTGTGTTTGCTCCTTTGTCCAAACACCCTGAAGACATCTCCCGTGCATGTGGGCTCCCCAGGCATAATCTGAAGCATCCGTTGTCAGAACTTGGTTGGTTGGTGGAGGACAAAAAGGCTTCCCCTTGTTCTGTAGACAGGCTTCGGCCCACAAAAGAAACTCTTGCTGGAGACAAGGCAAAATCGTGATCACTGTTTCCAAACTGTGTTAATGCTGAGACCATACACTCTTGAGGTACCACTGCAGTTTCCTCATATGCAGTCTTGCATATGGTATTAGTAGAATGCAGGAAGCCATGTAACCCAAAGCCTGCAGAATTTTTCTTGCAGTCAGCTGTTCCATTGAAGCCAGGTGTCAGAAGGAAGAAGACAGTTGCACTTTTTTGTCTGGTGCCAAGGAAGCCATCTGGGTTGTAGTACTCAGAAGAGCACCCAGGAAAGTAATCTGTTGTGTGGGTACCATATTTGATTTCTTTAGAGTCACTGTGAAACCGAGGTACTGAAGAAGATGCTGCACAAAAGCTAGATGCCGAAGTAGAGTGTCTTTGTCGTCCGCTTGAATAAGACAGTCGTCCAGATAAGGGTATATTTGAATCCCCTTCTGTGTGCAAAATGCCATTACTGGTGCCAGGCACTTTGTAAAGACCCTGGGCGCAGTAGATAAGCCAAAGGGCAGCACAGAGAACTGGTAATGCTTCAAGCCCGCTTTGAAACGCAGATACCTTCTGCACTCTTGCCTTATAGGAATATGCAGGTAAGCTTCTTTTAAGTCCAAAGTCACCATCCAAGCGTTCTTGCCCAACATAGGCAGCAGCTGCTGCAGAGTGAGCATCTTGAATTTTGGTATATCTAGGAAGATGTTTAGTACAGAAATGTCCAGGATTGGTCTCCACGAATTTCCCTTCCTGGGAACCAGGAAAAGTCTGGAATAAAAACCTTGCCCTATTTCTAAATTTGGTACCAATTCTATGGCCCTCATAGCCAGGAGGGACTGAACCTGCCATTGCGCCTCTGCCCACTGATGATTTGGCAGATCTGGTCAACCGTTCGGTTTTGGCAAGGTGTGGAAATGAAATCTGTACCCTCTTGAGACTATGTCCAGAACCCATTTGTCCCGGGTTATGTGGCTCCAATTTTGATAAAAAAGAGAAATCCTTCCTCCCAAAGGTGCTTCCAAGAGAGGAGCCCCTGGAACCAGAAAGGGAGAGTCATAAAGACTGTTTTCAGTAGGGCTGAGACTTATCTTCACCTCCCTTGGGAGAGGGGGCACTCCACTGCCTATTCCTAAAATGGGTCTGTGCCTGTCCCCTACCTCTGGAATGCCTGAATCTGCCTCTCTGAGACCTGTCCGAGCCCGGAAAGGACCAAGGTTTAGCTGGCCAGTGTCTGCTAAATCTAGGAGGTTGCACCTGTAGAAAATCCTTAACCGTCTGCATAGATTTGGCTTTGTCCTCCATTTTCTTTAATACCTCTTCAGCTTTGGACCCAAACAGAACATCGTGCTGCAAAGGGGCATCCAAAAGTTTGGCTTTAACCTGATCCGGCAAGCTTTGTTCCTTTAACTAAGCATGTCTTCTAATAACTACGCCAGTTGTTGCAGCCCTACAAGAAGCTTCCAAAGAATCAAAACCACAATGCAGGGTATGTTTACCCACCTGTTCAATACCATGCAATAAATCCTGTAGCTCCTGATTATTCGCACCAATAGAAACAGCTGACATCTTTTGTTTAAATACAGACAAAAGGTATTGCTGATACTTCAGCATATGAAATTGACAGTTCAAAGCCCTAATAGACAATGTAGCAGAAGTATAAACTTTTTTACCCCATCCTTCCAAAGCTCTGGACTCTTGGTCAGAGGGAATAGGATTTTTAGCAGAGGCCACTTTAACACCCTTAGGACCTTGAGAAATTGTTTCTGGATCAGGTGAAAGATTCCTAAAAAGAAACTTGTGGGAATCTGGAACCCTATAATACCTATCCAGTTTGACTGGAGCAGGGGGAAAAGAATCAGGAGAGAGAGAAACATCATCTACAATGTCCAATTACAGGGGGAATAGCCAGAGGCCTATGCTGTGGGACAAGAAAAAAATCCCTAAGCCTTTTCTTGGATTCAGAAAATTCCTGCCCTTCCCAGTGAAAATGCACCCTCATATCATGCAAAGTTTCACCAAAAGAATAATCCTCAGGAAGAGAGGCTGAAGGAAAGGAATCTTCAGCATCAGAATCCTCATAAGGAGGAAAAGAATAATCCTGCTCAAGGGAAGAAGCAGAAGAAACAGAAATTTGGTCTGAAGAATCATAATCGGACTGTAATCTAGGCTTCTTGTCAGGAGGGGGATGTGAACCCCTGAACATAGTTAAGAGATCTTCAGCCATCCTAAGCATCTGCCTCTGAGGCCTAGGACCCTGATCAAAAGGTGCCTGTGCTTGCCATTTCACTTTAGCTGGAGCCTTAGACTTTGTCTTTGAATGTAAAACTGAATCCACATTTACAGGAAGCTGTGAAAGCCTGAGAACTCCCTCAGAAGCTGGTACCTGCCTACCGGCTCTGGACCCAACTGAGGGAGCAGTATCCGAAGGTCCAGTCCCTGGCAATTCTGAAGACCCCATCAGCTCCACACCGGAGTTGGTACAGGCAATTGGTTCAAAAGAGGCAGACAACAGGGGCTGCAAAGGTGCCTCACTGACGACCGACGAACCAGCAACTGGCAATAACTGAGTAACATCCTTTGCTGTGGACCTCGGAGGCCTGTCTGCATCCTTGCGCCTCTTACACACCCCAGAAGCCAGAAAAGAATCTGAAGACTTGTTATAATTAAACCTATTTCCAAAATAGTAAAAGGCAAAGTTATATCTATGCCTAATAGTACGCTGATTAAATCTAGCACAAAATGCACAATTAGCAATGTCGTGGTCAGGACCCAGGCAGGGAATACAGTAAGAGTGAAAATCCCTATGAGGTATTTGCTTCCCACAAGAAATACAATTATTAACTTTTTCTGACATCTAACTGGAGCAAGAAAAAGACCTCCCCAATGGGGTACTTATCTTATAAAATGAAAATCCCCTCAGTATTACATACATGAGCTCCAAAAACAAACAGGAACAGGCTGACCAGCATCAGTGAACTGCAAAGGGCACCATGCGGCAAGAAAGACTGGGGAAATGGCATCAGCTGAGGTCTTTATACCTTCTGGCGCATTGACGTCAGGATAAAAGTGACCTCAGCTGACACCCGATCCAGACTTTGGGACTCTGGCCATCGGGGGCTGCTGCTGGCAGGAAGAACCCTACAGTCATGACTGCAACAGTGAACCACGAAGGACATCAGGAAACTGTGGCAACTATGACACAGTCAGTGTTGTGGAATGATAGGCCAGTGAGTTCCCATATGAAAGAGCAATGAATGACACAGGATGAAACTGAAGAAAATATGTCACAGGGAGATGCTCTGGAACTTTCTATAGAATGCCTGCAGGAAATGGAGAACAAAATATACCCTCAGTTTAGAAGAAAATGCTTTAAGAGAAGAATTGCTGATTTAACAGAGATGGACAGACTGCACCCCCACACCCCTTCTCCCTAAATATATAGCACTGTGATTGCACCCTCATGAAGAAAAGGGAAACAGCTGATACCATGTAACTACAGCTGTTCCCTTTTCTCCATGATTGGACAATCACCATTTCAGCCATTATAGCATTAAATCAAACATGACAAAGGGGAAACAGTTAATACTATGTAACAACAGTGTTTCCTTTTCTTCATGCTTGTACAATCTTCATTTCAGACATTGTAACATTAAATGGTCCTGCGCACGCAGTGGCTATGACTTCTGATAATGAGAACAGTACCTGACAAACAGGGCATTCAATGATGTGAACTGATCAGTAGGGATTCGTTGATCAGGTCCACAGCAAAATGCCTTGTTTTTTCAAATATGTGTCAGTGAATTTCTGTTATGTTAATTATTGTGTGAGTATGTGTTTTTTTCATAGGTTCATAGGTAGGTACTAGGCTATCGGCCCTAGGGCCTATACAAGCCCAGCCAAAAAGGTACCCTGGCTTTTGCCACCCAAGAAAATTATTTTCCTGTGCCACTGTCAAGCAGAGCCACAGAAGTGATCCCTGGGGTGAATTTCCTATTTCCCATCCAATCATCAAGATTTTTCTTGAAGAGTACTAAGGAGGAGCTTTGTTTGATATAGATAGATAGTTTATTCCAGAGTATTGGAAGTCTCTGGGACAGGAATCTATCCCTCCGGCATGTTCTGTTTATTGTGGTGACAAGGTTTAGGTCCCTAGAGCATGTAGCTCGGAGGGATTGGGACTTCTTTAAGTGGAGCATGTCCAACAGGTCTGGGTTTGACATAGCTTTGTATGTTAGGCAGAGATCATCTCTGAGTAGGCGATATGCGACGGAGTAAAGCTAGAGTTTGTTGAGACGGTCTGTGTAGGGCATCTGTTTGAGGCCGGTAATCCTCTTTGTGATTTATTTCTGTGACCTTTCCAGTTGTTGTAGATGTCTTGTGAGGTACATACCAAAAGAGGCGTGGGACTCTATAATGGGTCTAATGAGTGATGAGTAGAGGGGAACAATGACCTCTTTTTTTCTGGATGAGAAACCTTTTGTGATGAGGTGTGCCACGTAGAAGAATTTCCTGACCACTGTGGCGATGTGATTATCAAAGGAGAGACTACTGTCCACCTGTGTCCCAAGGTCTCTTATCACACTTTCGGTGTCAAGTATACTACCACCTATGTTGTAGTTCATGGGTACAGAGTTTTTAAATGTATAGAAAAACACACTAATACTTCTCTTCTGCAGTCATCTCCCCTCTCTGTGAAGTGTGCTCGCTCTGTTTAAACGTCTTGGGCTGCAGGTGCACCCCCCCCAACCTCCAAACTTGAATAAGTACTATTGCTGAAGTGCAGTTCCAGTGAAAATATTACAAAGGCTTCTCTGCAAGCACGGCTTTTCTTCAAATTAAACGCAATCTGTTTAAACGTCTTGGGCTGCAGGTGCACCCCCACCCTCCAAACTTGAATAAGTACTATTGCTAAAGTGTAATTCCAGTGAAAATATTACAAAGGCTTCTCTGCAAGCACGGCTTTTCTTCAAATTAAGCACAATTTGTTTAAATGTCTTGGGCTGCAGGTGCACCCCCCACCCTCCAAACTTGAATAAGTACTGTTGCTGAAGTGCAATTCCAGTGAAAATATTACAAAGACTTCTCTGCAAGCATGGCTTTTCTTCAAATTAAATGCAATGTATGTCTTAACTTTCAACATAAAGACTTAATGTTATTGCCTTTATATACTGAGTTTTTTTTTGTTTAAAGCATGCACACTTGCAGAGGCCTGTATAGCTAGCCCAATTTTCCTAACTCCAATCCTGTAAGACCCCATTTCAGACTCTAGTTAATGACACACTGCTGGGTTCTGTGCCTCTCTCTGAGTAGCAAGGCAAAATGTTTAATTATTATCTATGGCTTTTACATCCAACTGTACTTTTTTCCCCAGTTTCATCTGTGATCAGTCAATATTAGACTATATCCACTTCCAAACTAAACTGCACTACCCCAGAATTAGTAACACCAGAAATAATTAACTTGTGCTAGTTTAGTTCCTCCCTTGAACTGTACTGCCATTTACTTAACTGCAGTTAATCTATTCTCTTGGTACTCTCTCCATATCACTTACCTACAGTTTGAGTCAATTGATTGTTTTTGTTTGAATTGCCCATCTTCCAGAATCTGGTTGAGAGGCCTGTCAATCACTCCCACAGGACTCCTCCTGCAATTAGTCCCTACCCTCTTCCCCCACTAGGAATGCATAGGACAGAAGTTATATAAAGGCCTGTATTCTCTGTTATCTGATTGTTTTCCAGCCCACAACCCCTCCTAAGAGCAGCTAACAGGTCTCTGCCCACTTTGCTCCCCACCCTGCCCCCAATTCCCACCCACCCCCGGTGGTCCTACCTTTATTAGAACAAACCCCTCCCATCATTTTTACCACCAACCACAACACTACTCCCAACTCTAAATCCACCATCTTCCCACTACTACCCCTCCTCTTCTGCTAACATGAATAAGCATACCATACTTTTACTCTTTGCATACCCTCTCCTTGCATATCTTACATCTTACCAAAATTCCATTATAACCCCACTCAACCATTTCCACTCTACAACTATTCACTCCATCATTCATGACTCACCCTCACTCTGCTCCTCTCCCACCAACACAAGAACCATCCCTATGCATCCCTCACATATTCTATCAACTAAAATACTAAAATGCATCCCTACAAGTTAACAAAATAACCCTCCCACCACATCTGTTACCAACTGCACCCAATCATAAAGTTTCCCTAAAATGCAAACTCTTTCACAAACTGATAAAACTAATAACCTCATGCATATCAAAACTTGCTCTCAGTGGAGACATCCACCCCAACCCTGGCCCCTCCATCTTCA
The DNA here is from genome assembly GCF_019279795.1 of Protopterus annectens. Classification (NCBI taxonomy): domain Eukaryota; kingdom Metazoa; phylum Chordata; order Ceratodontiformes; family Protopteridae; genus Protopterus; species Protopterus annectens. Next base: position 171,526,811 of record NC_056746.1, on the reverse strand, counting down.
TCCCCACTTCAAATAATCAGACTAACAACCACATCTCCCAAATCCCAGCCAGTAGAAAACCAAATGACCTCCTTCTGCTAAGCCTAACTATCAGAAGTATAGCCAACAAAGTCCGTGAACTCCATGCCACCATAGACTTATACTCCCCAGATATAATCATCCTGACAGAAACCTGGCTAAAACCTCACATTACCAGTGAGCAAATCCTCCCTAATGGTTACAACATACTAAGACTAGACCAACTAAACAAGAAAGGAGGTAGTATAGCTATAATATTTAAACAGCATCTAAACATCCAGATTCTAAACTCATCAGCTCCCCAAATTGCCAATGAAGAAATAATATATACCATCCTGAAAATAAACCAAAATAAAACCATCAACATAGTAAGATGCTACTTCCCACCTGGCCAAAATATCCCTCCACTAGAAAACCTCCTCAGCTGGACTACTCGCCATCTCCCTCAAGAGACCATCATTTTAGGTGACTTCAATATTGATTGGCAATCCTGTTGCAGCAACCATCCAACCCAGCATCTAAACCTTCATGGCTTCACCCAACTTGTCCAGTCACCAACCAGAATAAATAAAAACTCAAACAAGCACACTACCCTGGATTGGATACTAGTCAGCAAGATTCCCCAGTCCTATATAGCAGGCTGCCTATCAGATAGCCTCAGTGATCATTCCCCAACATTCCTACTCAAAAACACCTATACCAAGTTAAACCTGTCATCTACCATCAAAAACGTAAAAAACTACACTTTAACCCAATCATATTCATCTCATCCCTCAAAAAATGCAACTGGCACCCTCTAAATTACCTCAGCCTAGATGACGCAGTCCAACCTTTCAATACTACCTTCCTAAGCATCCTAAATAACCATGCCCCCATAAGACTTACCAGAACCAAAGCCCAACCCTCCCCATGGCTACAGAAAACCATTAGGTCAGAAATGAAAAACCGAGATAAAGCCTGGGAACACTGGCGCAAAACCAAAACCCGCTCAGCTAGACAGAAATTCCTAGAACTATGCAATAGAGTCAAAAAGCTAATAAAGGAGGACAAAATTCAATACTAACAGTCTGCCCTCAACTCCTCCCAACACAACCCCAAACAATTCTGGACCTCCATAAACTCCATCCTCCACCCAGGTAAAATCAATACCCCTACACCTAACATTCCTCACTCCTCAGAAAATATTTCTACCTCATTCAACACACACTTCACACAAACAGTACTATCACTAGCTAGACAACACAACCCTCCCTCCCTTACACCCCACACCTTCACCCAGTAATCTCCCCACACACTTCTCATTTTCTGCCGTTCCTACCTCCAACATAAGAAAACTCTTAACTAAACACTGCCTTACTCTCTTTTACTAACACTATCCTTCACCATAAAAACAATGGCCATCTCTCCTCTGCTACTTTCCTAGACATATCTAAAGCATTTGACATGGTCCCACACAAACAACTCCACTCTGTACTAAATAACCTATCCTTTTCTCAATCAGTCACCAACTGGTTTCAAAGTTACCTGTCTGACCGCCAGCAATCTGTTCTATGGCAAAATGACATATCTCCCCAACTACCTGTCTCTATTGGTGTTCCCCAAGGATCCATCCTTGGACCCCTACTCTTCTCTATTTTCACCAATAATCTAGCCTCTGCCACTAAACATGGCACACTTGTACAATATGCAGATGACTCAACCATCATCTGCTCAGCCCAGTCCCTACCCGAACTGCAAAAGGTCACACATGATGCCTTTTCCTCTGTTGAAACTTGGCTATCCGATGCCCAGTTAATACTCAACCCAAACAAAACTAAACTCCTCATCTTTGAACCCACCAAACATACTCAAAACAACTCTCACTTTAACATCACAGCAAAAGACAACACCACTATCCACCCAACAGATCACAGCAAATTGCTAGGAGTTGAAATAGACAACAATTTCAAATTTGACATTCACATATCCATGACCATAAACAAAGTCCACCAAAACCTAGGAGCCTTATACAGAAATAAGCAACTCCTCACCAAAGCAGCTAGGATTTCAGTTGCAAATTCGCATCTTATCTCCACTCTACTTTATGCCTCTCCAGTATATACCAACCTAAGGCAATGTAATCTAAATAAACTCAAGACCTGCTACAACAAAATCGCCAAATTCGCCACCTGGGCATCTTACCACAGTCACCACTGTCTCTCACTTACTGAACTAGGCTGGCTAGAACTCCCTCGCCTCCTTCAATGGTATCAATTCGCACTCGCCCACAAACTGGTTAACCATCCTCTAAAGGTCCCATCCTTCTAATATCTACTCCAACCCTATCTCACAAACAGACCACTAAGATCCAGCAACAAAAATCAATTACAGGTTACTAGAGCCAATAACACTGCTGGAGAAGCACTGTTCTCCAGCGCTATAGCCAAATTATGGAACACTCTCCCCCCCCCCCCACAATAACCTCTCTAACATCATGCACCCACTTCAAAGCTTTACTTAAAGTGCACCTAAAAACATGCTGGCTATGCCCTTGTAACTCTCCCCTCTAACTTCTCCCTCTCCATCTACCCTCTACCTCTCTTCCACCCCACAAACTACCTTTGATTACAGCAAGCTCTGATACTTCCATGCCTATCTACTTATTATATGGCAGTAACTTATTATTGTAACAATTGTTAATATCTGCTATGACTTCGTGGATAGAACAGATGCTAGTTATCTACTGAATGTACTATGTTCTTCATCTGTAACTATGTTTGTAATATTTTAATTGCTAGGATTCTTCATCTGTAACCATGTCTGTAATATTTTAATTTGTGGAGCTTTTCTCCCCAGGCCTCCACTGAAAATGGACCTGCGTCCAGTCGGACATTCCTGGTCAACAAATGTAAATAAATAAATAAATACACTGTCACAATACACATTGGCTGTAACATAACAGGTTATGGAATTTGCAGTTTGATTCTGTGCAACATGCCTCAGTGTTTAAATGCTGATTACTAATACTTGTGTTTAAGCGTGTACTTGTTCATAGATGTCGTACTGTGACATTAACTGCTATAGCACGTTAACAGTATTTTGGATATAGAATTAGCTGGAATGTGGGTATTTTTTTTTCTGTTTGGAAATGTGCATTCAATGCACATATATGTCTCTGCATATGTATAGGATCCATAGGTGTTTCAATGTTATTTTAGTCTAATGACAATATACACCTTGGTAATACCCACCCTCAGGCTTTACATCCTTTCTCAAAGAGAGGGAGGCCAGTTTATCCTGTGGTAAATTTGAGAGTGCCCATCAAGTCATCCAGTTTTGTTTAAGGGAAGATACTGAATTACATTTCTTAACTTGAAGAGGAAGTTTTTTTCAGAGAAGGGGTGACGGATAATGACTATAGCTCTCCATCACATTCTGTTTATCTGCTGATGAAGGTACAGGCCTCTGGTTCTAGTGTTATTTGTGCTGTTTGGGTTAGTGAGATATTATAGGCTAAGGACCATCAGATCTTTAATGGTGTGGTAACTGAGGCATAACTAATGCTTCAGGAGTATATAAGACACAAAGTACAGGGAAGAAGCTACCAAGGTTCTTAAGACCACAGACCTTTTTGGTTAGGAACCTGTGGGGCTTTTTAAGCTCATTTGGTATGTCCAGTGAGGTACAGAGGTATGTCCCAAAGGAGGCGCTGTTCTCTGTAATGGATCTGATCAGTGCTCTGAATTTTCTAAAGGGCGCAGATATCTTAGTTTATTTTTTTTTTAATTACACTTGGTTTGCAGTCATTTGCAAATTTGGTTAATTAGGGGCCCTAGTTATTCATGATAACACAAACAAATGTTCACACTTTCTATAGACATGGACAAATAATCTTTCTTTAACCTAGCTAGATGCTAATGGTAATGGATAGCATGGATTCACTGGTCATTACCTGTCCTGACTGCCATGCTTAGTGGCAATGCTGATTTGTTAATGTCACTGCAATGAATTACTTACACATTGCAATATTACATTGCAACCCTGTATTGACCTTTAAATAGCCTCTGGTATGCTCATTGATACATATTGTATCAATTAAATTTTCAAACAGCTGGAAAATTCTGAATACAATACCACATGGCATTATAAAATGTATTTTATATGCATGGGCTACCAAGCATGCCAGGGCACTGTTCAGAGTCTCCTGCTTTGTGCTTATGTTCATGCAAAAATATTTTTTCTAAATTGTACTTATGAAGTACAGTGTATTACAAAGCTGCAGAACCCTCCTGGTCCATATTGTTCAGCATTTTTATGAATCCATCCTCTAAAAAATAGTTATAAATTTTGCTGTTGTTGGCTTGTTGTTGACCTTTCTTACCAAATCTGGGTTGTAAATTTGGAAATTGTATTTTACTGAATATGAGCTATCACTGAAAAAGGGTTTCTGGATAATAACAACTACGCAGTCAACAAATGTTAGTGTTTTAGTTCTTATTCACAATTTACATGCTTGCTTTTTTTGCATGTCATACATGTTTCAACAGAGCCACAACTCTGAGATGAGATACCAGGTGACTAGAGATTTCTGAGATTCCCCCCAAAAAATAAATTGTCATTTTTTTTGCTTGATTATACTATTTACTTCACTTTTTACTGTATTCTGCTTATTTAATACTGGAAATAAACTGCACTGTTTGTACTGCATCTGTCTGCCTTACTGTGTCAGTTAAATCATATTTTGTTGCTGTTTTCACTGTTTGCAAAGCTGTTTTGCTATCTTTACTGATTGCATAGTAATTGTTATTACTTTTCATTGTTTGCAAATCATCTGTTTTATTTGTTCTGTTTTCCCACCAAGTAGTGTTTTAATAATTGATTTGTTAGCTGTTTAAAATATTATTTAGTGTATCCTTGCTGTTTTTGCTGCTTAAATTTTTTTTTTAGTGTTTCCCACCTAAATTAGTGTAGCTAGTAGCTGTAGCATAGTGCAGATACAGGTTTGCAGCATCTGGGTCTCTTTGTAGTGGCTGATTTATTCTGAACACACTTTCCAAGCTATCTTTGATTGGAAGGAGCCATTCTGCATCCTTGTGAGAGAAGTGTGCTGATTGGAACCGGTCTGGTGAAGGGTGATTGGTCTAGGGCTTGGAGTAAGCAGTCTCACTTGATCTAAGGCCTGGAGTAAGCACCCTCATTGGTTCCTTTGAGGGTTTTTAAGTTTTTTTTAAGTTTTTAGCTACTGGTATTAAAACCCTGTGTCTGAGCAGGTTTCTGCTTGTTAGAACCAAGCTGAATTGAGGTGGGTTACCAGCCACAACTCTGAGCTGATATACCAGATGACAAGAGGCTTCTGAGCTTCCCCAGAACCATAAGTTGCCTGTTTTTTGCTTGATTATACTATTTACTGCACTTTTATTGTGTTCTGCTTATTTAATACTATATTATAGTACTGCAAACTAAACTGTGCAGTTTGTATTGCATTTGTCTGCCTTAATGTGCCTGTTTAATCATATTTTGTAGCTGTTTTCACTCTTTGCAAAGCATCTGTTCTGTTTGTTTTGTTTTCCCGCCAAGCAGTCTTTTAAATAACTGATCCGTTTGTTGTTTAAAACATTTGTTAGTGTCTCCTTGCTGTTGTGCTGCTGTTTAAAACATTTTTAGTGTCTCTCTGGTGTTTAAAACATTTTTAGTGTTTCCCACCAAAATTAGTGTAGCTAGTAGCACAGTCCAGATACAGGTCTGCTGCATTTGTGTCTATTTGCAGTGGCTGTTGTAATCTGAGCATATTTTCCAAGCCATCTTTGATTGGAAGTGGCCTTTCTGCACCCTTGTGAGAGAAGTGTGCTGATTAGAACTTGTCTGGTGAAGAGTGATTGATCAAGGGGTTGGAGTAAGCTCCCTCACTGATTCTTTTGATTTTTTGAAGCTTTTTTAAAGTTTTTAGCTTCTGATATTTAAGCCCCGCATTTGAGTGGGTTTCTGCTTATTTGCACATTCCACAGCACTGCCCACTGTCATACAATTGTGCACCATAGCTGGACAGATAATTTTCACAAGTTTTCCCTTAGATACAGCTGTAGTACATTAGTGTAGTCCTCATCCTTAGTACATTTCCAGTCTAAGAAATATTGTTAGTGACATGTGACCTATTAAACCACTAGCCAAAAACCCCATCAGAAATGCCCATCTACGGAGCACCTCCTAGATCAGTCCTGAAAGCACGTCCTTTGTGATACCAGCTCCTCAAACCTATCATTATGGACAGTTGGACTACCCCTGTTTCTCCTGCCAGCATTGTTGACTTGGGTCTCCTGAGGCAGTGTAGCAACTGCCTCATGTACACTGACAAAACTCTACTAATAACTCACTCTAGTACAGAGTAAGAGAGATGTATCTATAAGAATCTTGAATCCCTGCTCTCTGGCACTCAAAACAATAGAACTAAAGAGTTGTGAACTTACCCACCACTACTCATGCACCTAGTACCACTACTCATATATACAGTATACATCTAGTTCACCATCTCATGCATGCAGTCAAGTCTCTCAGCAACAAATACTGTTATGACTTTGTCGTAGTTCATGTTGATGTGAATGACCTGAGATGTACCTCACTGGACTATATGAAGGGAGAAATTGTCAAGCTCTCTGAGTATGTGTCCCAGGCAGGTATGTCCTTAGCCTTGATCAGTATACTACCCTCACTTAGAATGATGCCATAGTATAAACAAAAAGTATTGATTTCAATAATTGGCTTAGTTTTTGGTGTCATTCCAAGGAGATCTAGTTCCTGTCTTCCTGGGAAGCCATGGTCAACAAATCTTGCTGCTTTGCTAGAGATGGTTTGCACCTGGCACCCATAGACTCTCGGCTGCTGGCAAAGGCTCTTGGCTCTCCATAGTGTCTTTTTTGGGAAAGGACTCGAAAACAACATTACTGATGTGAAATTAAACAATCAAAACAAAATAAGGGTCATGCTGCTAAATGCTAGGAGCTTAAACCAGAAACTGCACTCCCTGGAAGCACTTCTATCACTAGAAGATTTAGATGTCTGTAGAGTTACAGTAACCTGGTTTAAGACCTCAGAGAGTACTCCAGCCTTGCAAGGCTACAATGCCTTCCACACCTTTAAACCGCAAAATGAATATGTGAAAACCAAAGGAGGTGATCTTTCAATCTATATTAGAGATAAATTCACCTGACATCTAATTAGACTGGACAATTCCATGGAGTTACTCTAAGTCCAGGTTACAGTGGGTAAGACCCCCATTCAAGTCCTAACCAGTTGTAGATCCCCCTTCATGGATCACGACACCCACAAACCTTACTTAACCAAAATGAAGACAATTCAACTTTTTCTGAACACACTGGTTATGGGGGATTTCAATTATCCCACCATCAACTGGGAAATCTACTCTAGTCCAAACTCACTAGCACGAAAGTTCCTTGACTTTGTGAATTCAAATTCCCTGGAGCAAATTGTACATACCCTGACAAGAGGAACAAAAATTCTAGATCTGGTCCTCACCAACATGTCAAACAGGTGCACTACTGCAACTGTTGGACCCTCATATGTAAAACTGATCACAAATCAATCACTTTCGAACTGACACTAACACCAATACTCAGAAAGGGTAAAATCAGACTAAAAAACTTCACCAAGGCAAACTATACCCTCCTAGTGGAAGGTATAAAAGCATTCCAAGCCCCACACCCGGCTGGATGTGGTCACTACACCAAAGCTTACACTAAAGCCCTGTACAATCACTAATATAAGTGTATAGACTCAGCTGTTCCAGAGAGAATCAAAGCCAGAACCCCAAGTAAAAACAAGCCACCCTGGTGGACATCCAGCATCAGCAAACCTTACAACAAATGCAAACAAAAGAAAACTAAGGCAATGCCCCAACAATAGAAGAGCACCCTCCTCAGTCTCAACAGTCAAATAAGACAACATGTCAAATCTTCTAAGGGTTACTTTGAGAAAAACTTAGCAATCACAGCTAAGGATAACCATAAGGCCTTTTATAGCTATGTACACAGCCTAAAAGGTAAGACCCAAGCATGTGCCAGACCAGTGACTAATAGTATCACACAGACTGATTCCTCAGAGATAGCAAACCTGCTGGCACTCCCTTATCCCCTCCAAACTTATCACAAACCTTGCCCTCAACTTCCTCCCACCCTCCATATCTGAAGAGCAGGTCAGTAAAGTGTTGTCTAATGCAAAAATGCAGCCTCTATGGGGCCAGACGGCATCCCAGGTTGTCTTCTAAACAGATTAAAACATGAACTAGCATCACCATTAAGTACCCTGTTTAATCACAGCCTAACCACAGACTATGTTCTTGCAGAATGGAGAACAGCAACAGTTATTCCCCTCCACAAATGTGGCTTAGCAGCATTGCTGGAGAATTATAGATCCTTATGTCTGACCAGCCTCATCTGTAAGGACACAGAACACGTCATCGTGGACATCATAAATAAAGACATAGGCAGCCTCCAAACCCTGGATCAGACCTAAATCAGCTTTGTCATAGGCAGATCCTGCCTGTTAAGCCTGGTGTATTTCTTTGAAAATGTGACCTGGGCCATTGACAAGGGCAAATCCGTGCACACAACTTACCTTCACTTGGCCAAGGCCTTTGAAACAATCTCACACTCAGGCAGTACCAATAAACTTAGCAAACTGAATGTAAACCCCTTTGTTGTAAGATGGATTGCCAACTGCATCACAAACTGGCCACACACTATCAAACTGGGTGACTCCACATTAACCAGCAGACCTGTTACCAGCAGGGTACCGCAAGGATCAGTACTGGGCCTCCAACTGTTTGTTTTTACTTCTCAGAAGTTCAGGCCAAATCTAAGGGGCTGTGGCTGACCACTTTTGTGAATGACTGCAAACTGGGTGCATTCGTCGATTCCCTAAATGATATTAGTATACCTCAGAATGGTCTTAGCCAGACCAATGACTGATGCCTTAGTCATGGTCTAAATGCAAAGAAATGCATCATCATTCCATTCAGCAAAAACAATGTCCCTTCAAACTGTCAAATTAACAATACTGCATGTACCTATAAAGTGGTAAGGGATCTGGGGTCACAAGTAGACTGCGGCCTTAACTTTGACCATCATGTGTCTACTGTAGTAAGGAAGGTTTTCTACATAGCACACTTGATTAGCAAAGGCATTGCCTTTAGAGCAAAGGAAGTTATAACCCCTCTATACTTGTCAGTAATCAGGCCCATAATTAAGTATAATGCCCCTTTTCACATGTACCACACAAAGCACCTGCAGCAATTGGAGGGACCTCAAAGGTTTCTTACAAAGAAGATCAAGGGACTCCAGTACATGACTTACACAGACTGACTAAAGTCCCTGTCACTATACTCAGTATCGTACAGACTTCTTAGGCGAGACTTATGCCTGTCTTGCAGAGCAATCTCTAAACCAAACCTAATGAATTTGCTGGACATCCGTAAATCAAACAAAGCTTGACCCACCCATTCCACGGACCTAAATATGGCCTACGACTTGAATAGGACATGCTGGAGGGACAGATTTATTTCCTTGTGACTGCCACATCTTTGGAATAAACTTACATTTCATGTGAAGCAGAGCACCTCTATGACACTGTTCAAAAGGAACCTGGCCAAGTAGATGGGGTACAGTAATTTCTTACCGGGGATAGTGCTTACAAACCTCCTGGACATGGGCAGTCATTACTAAGTACATTCCTGGGTATTGACTACAATATCATTGGTATTATATTGGGATGAAATGGCTAGGCTTGAAATGACCTCCGGGTCGATAGCCTAGTAACCTCCTATGATCCTATGATCCTATGAACAGTTGGAGTTTTTAGGAGCAAATGTTCAGAACAATGAATGCTTTTATTCCCTTGTTTTTCAGCCTGTCAGCTGCTTTGCATGGTGAGAGTGCAATACAGTTGAATCTAGGAATTTGGCTTTTGATAGCTGTTCTGTGATCTTGGAGTTGTGTACATAATTAGCAGGGAGTGTGCAGGGTGCAGGGGGAATTGCCCTCCCTTCCAAAATATTTTTTTTTTGGGGGGGGGGGTAATTTTTGGAACTTTTTAGATTTGGTCTGAAAATATCAGTCATTTTGTATTTGCTCTTTGGAGAGTTTGAAATTTGATGATGCATTAACTTCAATATCCTCTCCTACTAACTTCTCATCAAAGACTGTGCAGTTCAGTGTTTATAGAAATACAATTATAGGTTTATATGACACAGCAATATTATTGCTTATTATCTCATGCTGTATTGATACATTTTAAAATCTATTTAGTACTAACAGCCACTTACTTCATTAGTCTTCTCTGCTGCACTCAGAAGCTACCACTGAAAAAGAAAGCATGGTCTTCATTGCCCTATTGTTATAAAAACATGCACAATTAAGTAGGAAACATCTCATTTTAACAGATTCTAGAAAATATGAATTTATCCACTGGCAGGGTTTTGCTGGTATAAGTGTTTAGGATTCTGCAAGTGGTGGTCTTAAATTCATCTGCGTCAAACAACTGTGAATTCCAGTCCCATAGAACAGAAAATACATACTGCTTATGTGTGCCCAGAAAAAAAAATCATATTGATTGTATACTGAACAGTACAAGCACAAACGGATTTATTACTTCTTATACACAGAAGAGGTCAGAATGCAATTCATAGGTTAGTATTAGGCTAACTACCCTTGGGGACCATTTTTAAGTCTAGCCACTTACTCTATGTGAGAATCAAACCCTGTACCTTGTGTCTTTAGGGTAAACACCTTAACCATTATGCCAACCTCCAACCCTTTAAACCACTGATGTCTACAATGAGTCTATGCTTTTCAGTTAGCTGAAACTGCAATGGCATTCATCCGTGTCAGAGCTAGTTGCTAGAGTACAACATCTTTAGACTTCAAAATTAAAATCCAGAGTCTAGTTGTAGCCATTCTGATTATCCATGACGTGACTCAGACTTGGGCCTTTATTTAGGCACATATTTATAATCCAGCCTGCCTGACACTGCATTTTTCAAAGGACAGAAAAATCAATAGCTCAAGACAAGCACTAAATTAATATCCTAATCATAGATGTGTTCTGGTATGGTTGAACAACCGTTTTTCAAAAATCAAATAACAGTGGCTAGAAGCATGTAAGAAATACAGTAGTGTGAGGCCTATGCTATTCATTTAAGTACTCCTATAAGTAAGTAATTTAAGTACTCCTATAAGTAAGTAATGCTGCCTACCTCAACAATTTGCTTATACTTTGCATGCTACAAACTGAGATTATTAATTAGTCAGTATGAGGGAAGATTTTTCAGTGAAGATATTACCATGAGTCTAGATAGGTTGACTGCATGGCATAGAAACATAAAACCTTTACTTTACTCAGATGACCCAGGTATGATAACCATAGTGTGAATGTTGGAGAAGCAGAATGAAGAAGAGGGTGGGAGTGAGAGACCAATGCTGGCTCACCCATCCTGGGGGGTCTCAGCAGGTAGTCCAGTCTATTGCTTCTCCCCTCTGGTTGGGAGGGCTGGCAGTCTAGTCTGCAGCAGTGCTGACTCTTGTCATTAAGCATTACACAAAGCAGTTTACAAGACATGTATATGCACTTCACTCTCCTAAGCTGTGATAATGCTAAAGCCTTCTGGGGGCATGTGCAGAGGAACGCATACAAGCATTGGAAGGAAAAGGCATACAAAGATTTTGTATACATAAGTGCACATGACAATCAGTAGGGGTTGGGACGTATGGCCTATGCTTGCTGCATGAATGATGGCGTTCTGTGACTGGATGTTAGCCCACAGAGAATTAATGCGTAACTGGATTTTGGGATGATTGATGATTGGCAGCTGCCAAGCAGTGGGGGCCAAAGGAATGCAAAAAGGAAGAAAGCAAGAAAATAATGAGTTCGCACGTCATGTCGATGTTACAAATACTGTCGCAAAATGGTTCTTGGTGGCATCTTTTGAAAATGAATGAATGTTTAACTTCTTGTAACATGGCACAGTGGGCACAATCAGTTTTACAATGTCTGGCATTTATTTATTTATTTACAGACACTAAATAAGAGTTTAAAATACAAACAGCCAGTGAATCCAACACAGGTTTATTGTAAAATCTCTGTCTCTGACATCTCGGCCCAAAAAAAGCCTTCAAGGAGTAAAGAGCATCATACAAAACTTGCCTAAAATACTATAACCAATTAACAATGAAATAATTATACAATTAAATAAGCATTCTCCAATTTAATTCTTCATTTAACCCATGTGGGTACAGAGTATTACATTTCAAGATATACACTGATTCCTTAGTTAAGAGCTGTTTTTTAAGAAGATATTCATCAAAAAGTTACACATTTATTTTCTCTAAAATAGTTCCTTGTAACCCTTCACTATTGCTATCATGAAATTGCTGAAAATGTACTGCTATAGAGCTTTCTTCTTTTTTATTATAAATATCCCTTACATGTTCTAATAGTCTCACTTTGAATGCCCTCTTGGTCTCCCCAATATAAAATAAATTGCAAGGGCATCTGAGGGCGTAAACAACACCCTCAGTATCACAGGTGAAGTTATTCCAAGTTTCAAAGGGAATATTATTAATTCTTGGAAAATTTTCTACTACAAATTTACAAGCTTTGCATTTATTACAGCACGTGGTTCCCCTAATGTTTAACCTCTGATTTATTTTCATAGCTGGGGTACAAAATCTTCCTCTCACAATAAAATGTTGTATGTTCCTACCCCTTCTATAGGAGATTCCCAACCTGCCATCAAGCCATGTAGAAACATTTTTCAAAGAACACAAGTACTTCCAATAATATTTTATTTGTTCTACAACTTTTGAACTGAAACATCCAAATGTTGTAATGAAATAAATAAGTTCCTTATGTTCTCTGTCAGTCATTTTGTAGTGGTCCAAGGACTGTCTACTAGCATAACAATTTCTTTTGTCAAAATTATTGCATAATTTTTTCCAACTCTTCTCAATTAGGCTTTTGCTATAGCCTCTTTTAACAAACATGTTTACAGTTTTACCCAATTCTTGTTTAAAATCATAAATATTATTGCACAACCTAAATATTCGAAGCATCTCGCCATAAGGAAGTGCTTCCATAGTATGTGTAGGATGACAACTATGGCCATGAACAAACTGTGTACCTTGATCATATTTTCTGTGCACTGACATCATTAGTTCAGAACCATTCCTAATACCAATGACTGCATCCAAAATAGGAATATGTATTCCTATATTAAGGCCATCAAATTGTAGACCATGTCTATTATTATATAGAGAACTAACAAATTCTGTTACTAAGTCCTGTCCCCTCTCAGCTATAAAAATTAAATAATCAATATACCTGTAGTATCTAATAAAATGCTGACAAAAAACGTATTCCTATAGATATATTCATTTTCAAAAAGGCCCATGCTTAAATTAGCATACATGGGGGCAAAAGCAGCTCCCATTGCTGTGCCTTGTCTCTGCCTAAAAAGATTATTATTAAACTCAAAAAAGTTATGTGTAAGACAAAAATATACCAATTCTACTATATATTCTGTCACTAGCGAAATACCTAAAAAAAATCTCAAAGCCTCCATGCCAAAATTATGGCTGTTGTTCATATAGAGGCTTTTAACATCTAATGTAAAAAAATACATGTTGCTGTTCCACTTAATATTATTAATCTTTTGCAAAAAATCAAATATATCTCGAATATAAGATGGCAAAGTATATACTACAGGTGCTAAATAACTATGTAAAAAAAGGTATAGTTTATGGTTGAAATATTCACAACCCGAGACTATAGGCCTCCCCGGTGGACTATTTAAATGTTTATGAATCTTGGGGAGACAATAAAAATATGCCATTTTGTATCCTTCTATATTAAACTTCTTTTTAATATCAATTTCAGAGAAATAACCAAGTCTGTTACACTTGTGCAATAACTCAACATACTCAGCAATTGCTTCATTATATGCCAACATGTCAGTTCTCTCATAGATTTTATCATCCTCTAAATGTTCAATCCACATAGCCATATACTGAGTATAATGCATAATGACAAGCTTATTCCCGTTATCTGAGGGTTTAAAAATTACATCCTTCATTTTACCTAAAGCTTGAATTGCTTTCCATTCTGTAATGAACAAATTATAATCAACATGCTGTCTATTTTCAACAAAATTATTAAACACATCTTCAATAGCATAATTCAACATATTGGAAAAATGAACTACTTCTTCATAATAAATAAGTTTACTGGAAACTGCTTGTATGCAAGAAGTTTCTTTAATTTTAATAGTACATTGTCATACATCTGAGTTCACACACATTCTGTACATGCATAGTTCCAGCAAAATCCAATATGCACACTAGTCATTAATCTCAGGCAGAATACAAATAACACAGACAGAAGTAATACACTAAAAATGCTAATGCATTTTTGGGGGGATAGAATAAGAACATAAGCCATGGAACTTCAAAGAAGGTTAAATCAGAATATTAAAGTAAGCCAAGCAAAACAGATCATCAGTAGACAAAAAAAATAAAGTCATTTGTAAAAGTACATAGTATTATTTTAGATCTTTTCACTTCATAACTGTAATAAAACAAGGATCTGTATGGTTCATTTTCAAATTCGGCCTAGGAAGTACAAAATGAAAAGGCAAATCTACTAAATGGTGATTATACTTTAGACTTAGAAAAAACTGAACAATAATTCAATGGTATGTTTGAGGGGTCTATATCAGAACATCGAAGTTTTAAAACTTTGAATGTTCTAATATCAACCTGTTTTGAGCGAATGCTAAAAATAGCGAAGCTGCAGAACACCAAATTCTTTCCTAGGAAAAGAATTCGGTTGGCCGGTTCTGTGGCTTTGCTATTTTCAATGCTGTGGTGTAACTTTACGGGTCGGGTTCAGGTAAGTGTGTGATTGTATGGTTGTTAGGATTAGGGCGCGGGTTAGGTGAGTTAGGGTTAGGGCGCGGGTTAGGTGAGTTAGGGTTAGGGGTGGGTTAAGTGAGTAAGGGTTAGGGCGCGGGTTAGGTGAGTGTGCGATAGTGACGGACCTTAGGGTTAGGGTTTGGATTAAGGTAAGTGGCTAGATAGTAGTGTATGTATAGTTTAGTGTAGGGTTAGTTGTAGGATTATAAGTATATGCGTGTGGATTTATGTTTTTTAGGTGTGCTTGTGTTGTGTGCATGTGTTTCAGAATAGCAAATTTTTTCCCAAGGAAAAAATTTGCTGTTCTGAATGTTCGATATTATGTGGTTTAGATATTTTAGGTTCGATGAAATAGCATTCGCTATTTTCATCTTTCGATAACATGATATAAACGCTGTTTGAGTATAAAACTTGGCTAAGTTAATAAGGTATAATAGTATGTGCATAAGAGATTTCAATAAGCATAGTTTTGCTTGGTTGATAGAGACTATTTAAAATATGTGCATAAAATAGTAAGGAAAAAGCAAGAAATAAATATTAAAAAGGGGTGAGACAGGAACAAGAAGAAGGGAGAGAATAGGAAAGAAATTGAGAAGGAACAAGACGGGGTTTATAGAGGAATAGTGATAAATAAGAGTAGTAGAAAAAGAAACAGGCTGTCAGTAGATGTGCTAGCAGTAGAAATAAACTGTGGAAATGTATGAGTGAGATCATTTTTGAGATGCATATTGTACCTTCTGACTGGAAACATTTGCTTTGGGAATTGTTGGTACATATATTTTTGAACTGGCTTTTGAATTTCTTTAATGGTGATATCTGTAAGCAGGCAGCGATTCCCAAGATTGTGGTGCAATAATTGTAAAGCAGTGGTCAGTTGTGCAAAGTGTGTTCCATGGGGTGTTTAACAAGACAATGGATCATGACAGTAGATTATTTGTTGTCTTTCTAGTAAGGCAGTTTGTGAAGAAGTTGAATGCTTTTTGGTAAAGCAGTGAGTATGTTAGCAATGAAGAGAGTAGAAAAAATCTTTCTGGTATGAGACTGAGCAACCATTTTGCCTTTAAAAGGACTGAGCAGTGCTGTTCAGTTTAAGAGGCCAAAGTGATAAGCTTGCATATGTTGTTGGCTGTGATTTGTAGAGAGGTTTGTTTTTTTATTGGAGTCATTTGCTGTAATAAGGAGACCATATTGAAGCCAGGGTAGTAGTATTCCTTTACCTATAGCTGTTCTCTTTTTCAGAGAAAGGAAATGTGAGATTTTCCAGAAAAAACAGAGTTTATTTTAGATTGTATACTTCTGATGTGTAGTTGAAAGGTAAGTGATTGATCCAGCCAGATTCCTAGGTACCTCAGTCATGGAGTGGTTTCATTGGTCTGTTGTTGTTGTATACATCCCCACTGCATGAGCACAAGTGCAGCCTTTTACCTACAGCCAAAAAGTTGTGTCTTTTTGTTTTTGTGGGATAGAAGATCATTTTATTTTTGCCGTGAGTCCATTGTTCAAGTGGGTTTAAATCATATTCAAACGCTTTTTTGATGGTTGCATGGGAGTTGTTGGCTCTGTAGACCACCTTGTTATCCACATACATGAGTCAGGATGCTTGTGAAAGGACCGATTGGAATTTGTTGATAAATAGTGAAAATAATAGTGGGGACAAGACTAATCCTTGAGGTACACCTTTGGTGAGAGTAGAGAATGGTGAGATAGAATTACCTATATGCTCTTAAAAGGGTCTGTTAGTGAGGAAGCTGGAATGCCTGGGGAGAGACTTAGTACTGATAACTGCTGTTATAAGAGAGATTTTAGTAACAGATCAATGTCAAATTGGCCAAAGGCTTTAGTCAAGTTGGTGGACACTGCACCATTGAGGTAGCCTTTGTCCATATTGCACAGAATGTCATCAGTAAAGACAGAGGTGAATGGCAGTCACATCAGGAATGGAGGGGGGGGGTACATGCTGGTTACATTTGAAATACTTACTGTATCCACAGTAGTCTCATTGGCTGCAGAATCATATTTCAGTAACTGAAAGTGGTTGGAGTCTGTGAAGTAAGGCAGTCAGGGGAGTGTCAGTGAATATCGGAATACTGTAGTGCCTTCAGTATATTTGACATTCAGGAAATCCCAGATAAAAAAACTTCTATCACCCATCCAGTCATCCAAACTGATTTTTTTTTTTTTTTGCTCAAAAATGTTTTTTATTTTCAATTAAAATAACATGCACATAATATTTTTAAATATCATTTTAAACAACTATATACAAAATTTACAATAGCCTGACTTTCAAATCTATACACTGTATGGTATTAAATATAGAATTAACAGATCAGTTATCAGAGATACAATAATAATTATTGCAGTGTTCAACAAAGATATAACTTTCTTCCAAGGATTATTTACCAATGGCCTGGGATACACTTGTATTTCTTTGATTTTTATTTCCATCAATGCAGTTGTCTTCAATAAAGTGTAGAATTCTTCCAAGGTATTGAATTCAAGTTTTTTGAATTCCACCTTCTGGTTACGCATTTCCTAAATATAGCAAGTATTGTCCATAACAAATACATATTTGTCTTATTCAGGTAGGGACCTTCATTTACATTTAGTATAATCAATGCTTTAGTTAAGGTAAAGGATTCATTAAATAAAGCTTGTAAAAATGATTCCATTCCAATATGATTTAATTTTATTACATTCATAAAAAATATGAATCCAGTCTGCTTTATTTGACTTTTTACACCTTCAGCAAAAACATTTGTAGTAGTACTGATCTTTTTAATTCTGTCTGGTGTTAAAAATGCTCTATGTAAGTATTTCCAGTTAATATTTTCCAGTACTGTTTGTTAGAGGTGTAATGAACTGATAGTAAGATGTTAGTTTTAATTTCTTCTGTTAACTGTAATGACTGACCTTTTGTTAAGCACTGCCAGTATGATGTTTTGGGAATTGTTTTATATGTTATTAACTCTTTATATAGATTTGAAATGGAATTTTTATTTTCACAACTATTATATATCAATTCATATAGAACACTTATTAGATTTGGAATATCCTTAAATGAGGAATTATTAATTAATCTGCATAAATCTTGAGTGTACATTAGAATGCTTTGTAGGGTTAATCAGTCCTGTGTTGGAATATTGCAAGTAGTTTTTATCATATGCATATCTAAAACATTTAATTTATTTACACATTGAAACCAGCATAAGAATCCATTTTGTTCCCAGGAGGTTATTGTTTCCCTATATATTTTGTGAAGAAAGTTCTTAGTGATGGAAAATGGGGTTAAAAGGTCAAACCAAAGTTTTAGATCTATGTTTGCATTGATAAGTTTCCTAAAGGAATTGATGTAATGATTAATCAGTGATGTTTTAGAAGGTTTTGTCATATTATATTGTATACTTATGCATAGTATGTACCAGGGTTTGTTTGATTTGTCTAATATTACATTTTTGACAGATTAAGCTCATTTGTTAATATAGCCATTGTTAATTATTTCCAGTTGGCAAAATAATTTGGGTTTATTCAGTCTATTGTAGTTTTAAGCACAGATGGTTTTATATAAGTTTCTATTTCTGGGAAGTTCAATTATCCCACCACGAACAAAAACTAATAATCCACAAGAAAGGACAGATAGATCCAAACCAGAATATTGGATTTAGCGCTTTTGTTTTTTAATAAAAACTTCATCAGAATCACAATGAATACATACACTGACCCAATAAATACCCTCTCCCCTTAAAAATTAACATATATAATTACTGACATCATCATCAATTAATGAAAAACACACCCATATACAAAACAATTAAAAGTTACATATACATATACTAAAAAT
Organism: Protopterus annectens; assembly: GCF_019279795.1. NCBI lineage: Eukaryota > Metazoa > Chordata > Ceratodontiformes > Protopteridae > Protopterus > Protopterus annectens. The sequence continues at coordinate 171,508,001 of NC_056746.1, read as the reverse complement.
TTTTGTTATTTTTAATTATTTTATTTTATTGGGCTCAACCATAAGCCCATGACCTCCACACCATAATATATTACAACACCAATATTATTGCAAATAGCCCTCTGTTTTTAATCTAAGGATAGAACTAACTGAAATATTAGAATTAAGCCCTGGATAGTGTGATGCATTTGCTTTCAGTTGCCATCTTAATTCTTTGGACTCTAAAAAATCATTTAATGGACCACCTCTTTCTCCCCAAATGACTTGATCAAGCACAGAAAACTTGAATGAGTGTCCAGGGTTATTACTAACATGTACAGCCAATACATTTTTTGTATCTTGTTTCTTAATATCATAAAGGTGTTGGTATATTCTACTCCTAAGGGCATTAATAGTTTTACCAATATAAAAACAGGGGCATTTGGTGCACTTCTCTGTATAGACTACTGCCTTACTACTACATGTGAACTTCTTTTTATGCTTAAAACTACCATAATTGGATATGAATATTTCCTTGCCTTCATAAATAACTTGACATTGTGAACAAAATCCACATTTGAACATACCCATAGTACCGAAATATTGTTCCTTATTGTTCTCCAACATATTTTTAATAGTAGTATCTTTTTTGTAAATTATATTAGGTCTTGACCCTACAATATTGAGCAACTCTTCATCGGTGTTGAATAAATTCCAATTATGCTGAATAATATTAACTATATTGTTATAATGGGTGTTATACTTGAAAATACCTACTTTATTAAACATATTGCTCTCAACATTGGTATGTACCACAATATTGTTAGTACCTTTACCAAGTAAAGGAAAAAAAATACTATTTTCCCTTTTTTCCATAACCGCCTGGAAGATGTTGTCCACATATTCACCGGGATATCCTCTGTTGATTAACATCCCCCTAAGTACCTTGATTTGGTTCAGGAATTCATAATTCTCTGAAACCATCCTGGCCAATCTAACCCCCTGTCCCTTTACCAATGCCTTCTTTTGATGAATAGGGTGAAAACTGCTGAAATGCAATAATGTGTTAGAATAGGTAGGTTTCCTAAAAATCGTGGTCTCAAATTGTTGTTCTACTGAGTTTTTATAAATAGTAATGTCCAAATAATTATTTTTTTCATATGAAAAGACATGTGAAAATTTCAAAAAGTCAGTACTAACCTCAATAAATTCAAGAAACTTGTCAAGTTGGTCTTTTGTATCGTCCCATATGATTAAAATGTCATCCAAATATCGACCATAAAATTTCCAGCATTTTTCATATGGACTAGGGAAAATGAACTCTGTTTCCCAAAAAGCTAGGACAGAGTTTGCAAAAATGGGGGCACAAGTTGCCCCCATTGCTACACCATTGCACTGTTTGAAAAGCTGCTCTTCAAATACAATGATGTTAGTCTCTAGGACAAGTTCCATTAATGTTCTTATAGTCAAAATACGATTGTGTTCCTAGCCAGTGTGGTGACATAAATAAGAATAAAACCATTCAATACCAATTTCATGCGGAATGATAGAAAATAAGTCTTTCACATCTATTGTAACAAATATAAGGCTGTCCTTATATATTTCCTTATTGAGTTTCTTTAAAAGATCCCAAGAGTCTTTAATAATCCACTGACAATTGGCCAAGACATTCTTAAGTTGTATGTCAATAAATCTAGCTATAAAATAAGTTTTGGATGCCTTGGCATCCACAATAGGCCTAAACGGGGGTTCCTAAGATCTTTATGAATCTTCAGGATACCGAAGATTATAGGTGTCTTTGGTGATTTTGCTACCATGAAAGACTGTTCATCCAGTGAAATTTGTCTATTAAGAAGTAGTTCTTCCAAAATCAAATCCACCCTTCTATATAAAATGTTCTTCTCATTAATACTGATTTGACAATAAGTGTCTGAATGTAAAATCTCAAACATTTTCTCTATATATGTATTTCTATCCATGATAATCAACCCACCCCCTTTGTCAGGTTTCATAGTCCTTATAGTGTGATTATCACAAACACTTTGTAGTATATGCGTTTCGGATCTAGTTAGATTCATTATATCATCCACATTGTTAATTCCTTTGAATAATTTCCGTATATCCAGCTCACACATTTTTTCAAAAGTTTGGACAATAGGGCAAAGGGGAGGGTTAAATGCACTTGATTTTTTACAATAATTACCATCCATAACATGACTACAGTCCTTAAACCAAAACTGGAAATTTAGTTTCCTTGTGTACAGTTTCAAATCAATAAGGGCATCATCAAGACCCCACCTTTTACAAGGAACAAAAGATAACCCTTTCTCAAAAATGTCAGCAATATTATCCTGAAAAGACACATTACTGTAGTTGTAGATCATAAAGTCAGCATTCTTATTGCTGATAAGTTTAGGGAATGCATCATCTTGGTCAATATCATTAATCCACAATACCTCACTAGTTAGGGAATGTTGACCTTCCCCCTGTAGTTCCGGTAGTATTGTTTTGTCCCCCCCTCTCTGATTCTTTAATTGTTCTGATCTCCTCAGAGGGGGGGACTCTAAAGGGTCACCTCTAAAACCATTGTCATCATTGAACACACAATTGTTGTCATATTCATTACTAACAGCATTGTTCTTATTTTGACTGAGGGGGGGAGGGGGTATGCTCTGTTCTCAGCATACTCTTTTTCATCCCTTCTCAACTTCCCCTCCTTCCTGTTTTTCAAATCACTGATATAATGATCCACATTTTTAAAGATATTATCATATTCCAGTTTTTTATATTCAAATAACAAGTCAGATTGAATAAGTTTATTCGTATACACAATTTTGTCATTAAATATGTCCATTTTCTTATCATTATCTTTTATAAGGCAGTCAAGTAATTAGCAACCATGCCGGTTGAAAAGTTTTACCAGTTCCTGATGTAGTTCGGAATCCTTCTGTAATCCGGTCGGGTAGCGCCATAACCGAAGCCCTTTTGGGATCTGCTCCCGTCGTAGACACTCCCGAAGGTAGCTGTTTTCTAATTGTAATTTCCTAAAATCGTAAATGTAATTTTCTAAAAGATGAATTTGTTCACTAAGTGAACCATTAGAGTTACTGTTGTTGGTATAGTTGGAACTCCAATTACAGTCTTCTTGTAACCATTGCGATAGTGTCGGTCTTCCGTTATAGGATGAGCAGCCTCTTTTGTTGTCCACCTGTATAGGAGTCCGTTCACCTTCTCGTTCCGAGGACACCACTCTATCGGCGCCTTGCCTCTGCTGTTGAGCTGGTGTAATATCCCCATTGACAGTGTCATCACCAGTATTGCTACTGGTCCTCCTAAAGTCTGAAGCGGGAAAAACCCGCGAATTTTCAAACAGTTGCTGTTGTTGGGTCAGTTTCTCCATGGATAGTACCAAACTATTGACTGTTGAATTCAAAGTTTGAATGGATGTTGACAAAGACGAAAATAAGGGTGAATCCTCTCCATCCCTTCGCTCCATGTTAAACTCAAAACACCACCATGAACAAAAACTAATAATCCACAAGAAAGGACAGATAGATCCACACCAGAATGTTCACATGTAGTAGTAAGGCAGTAGTCTATATAGAGAAGTGCACCAAATGCCCCTGTTTTTATATTGGTAAAACTATTAATGCCCTTAGGAGTAGAATATACCAACACCTTTATGATATTAAGAAACAAGATACAAAAAATGTATTGGCTGTACATGTTAGTAATAACCCTGGACACTCATTCAAGTTTTCTGTGCTTGATCAAGTCATTTGGGGAGAAAGAGGTGGTCCATTAAATGATTTTTTAGAGTCCAAAGAATTAAGATGGCAACTGAAAACAAATGCATCACACTATCCAGGGCTTAATTCTAATATTTCAGTTAGTTCTATCCTTAGATTAAAAACAGAGGGCTATTTGCAATAATATTGGTGTTGTAATATATTATGGTGTGGAGGTCATGGGCTTATGGTTGAGCCCAATAAAATAAAATAATAAAAAATAATAAAGATTTTTAGTATATGTATATGTAACTTTAATTGTTTTGTATATGGGTGTGTTTTTCATTAATTGATGATGATGTCAGTAATTATATATGTTAATTTGTAAGGGGAGAGGGTATTTATTGGGTCAGTATATGTATTCATTGTGATTCTGATGAAGTTTTTATTAAAAAACGAAAGCGCTAAATCCAATATTCTGGTGTGGATCTATCAGTCCTTTCTTGTGGATTGGAAGTTCAATTATCCTTGTTTCCATGATCTAATGTAAGATGAGTTAAAGCTACTCTGTTCTTTTTGGGATACCATAAAAAAAATTTTAAACATGAGTTTATTTCTTTAATGATGCATCTTTCAGGAATTAACTGTATTGCTAATGCTACATATAGTATTTTTGGCAATAAGACCATTTTTATTAATTGCAATCTGTCTTCAAAAGTTAATATAATTTTGTTCCACTTTTCTATATATATATTTATTGTTTCAATAATGTTTTTATAATTTAGTAATATTGTTTCATTTATACTTTTGCATAACAATATTCCTAAATAATTTAGCGTAAGTTCTTGTTTTACTATGATAGATTTATATGTAACTTGTAGTTCTTTTTTCTTATTTAAAAATAGGAATTTTGATTTTGATCTATTAAAGTGTAGACCTGAAATCTTATAAAATGTCTCCATTACTTCTTCTAGCTCTCCTAATGATTCTCTGGAGTTTGATAGGGTTAATAAAATATCATCAGCAAAAAGCATTATTTTAGATATGTACTGGTCATAAACTTCTATTTATTTTATTATTATTGCATATTATTTCTGCAAGTATTTCTATAGCCAAAGCAAATACAATAGGATAAAGGGGGCATCCTTGTTTAGTACCATTTGTTATATGGATAGATTCTGAGGTGAAAGGACCTAATTTAATGTAGGTTAAGTTATTAATATATATGTTTTTTAGTAATAAGATGAAGGGGAAGGAAATTCAAATAATGCTAAAGTTTTAAATAGATATTCCCAGTTAAGGGAATCAAAAATGTTTCTATATCTAATCTGATTACAAGTGTTTCTCTATCTTCTTTATTCACATAATCTATAAGAGTAAGTATCCCTTTAATATTATCATGTGTGTGCCTGTTATACATAAATCCAGTCTGATCATTATTAATTGTCTTCGAAAGTGGGATTTTCTTTCTGTTAGCTAGGATTGACATGAATATTTTGTAATCATTATTCAGTAATGATATAGGTCTGTATGATGTGCAAAGATCTGGTGGTTTATTGTCTTTTGGAATTGGTGTTAGGAGAGAATATTTTCATGAGGGTGGTATCTTTGCTTCTGACTGGACGTCTAGCAAAGTTTTATGAAAAAGGGAGATTACTGTTGTGGGGAAGAGTTTATAAATTTCCGTAATTATACCATCTATCCCTGGAGCTTTGTTAGATTTACTTTTTTTATCTTGTCAACAATTTCTTTGTAAGCTATATGTTTTTTGTAGGTCTAGTTTTAAGTTTTCTGGATTTTTTTATATTGATAAAGTTTGTATCTAAGTTTATTTGGTTGGTATCTAAATCTACTTTTTTGAAGTGTTCCATATAATGGAACTGAAATGCTTCAAGGATGTCTTCTATATCTGATACTTTTTCTCTTTCTTCTCATGATATATATACTACTAATGTTATTTGCTTTAGATTGTATTTTAATTATTGTAGATACGTTATGAAGATATATGGGGGAGGTGGCTAATGAGTTTATTTTTAATTTTTCCAAGGCTAGACAAGTTTTGTGTGATAGAATTTCATTATATTTTTTATTTAATTCCTCTGTTTCTTTTTGACTTCTGGACAATTCTGATTTTTTTTTTAGCTTTTGCTGTCAAGAGTCTGGTTTGCAGGTTTAATGATTCAGAGTCCCCTCTCTAACTTTGTTTTTGTACCAGCTAAGGGTCTCGCCAAATAATTGCGCTTTTAATGAGTCCCATACCATGACTCTACTGATTTCTGTTGTATTATTAATTTCAAGAATTAATTGTGGTTCTGACAACATCCAGGGTCTGAATTCTTTAATTTTCGTGATATATGATGGAATTCTAGTTGAGAAGATTAAAGGTTTAAACTCTATTTGGAGCTTCATTATCAGAGTTATGATCTGAGAAGGGGCATGGAACTATTGAGAAGTTGAGGATTTTTGTTTGTAAATCTTGAACTACGAATAATTTGTCTATTCTGGTTTGTGTTCCAAATCTATGGTCTTTATGGGAAAATAATAAGGAATTATCATCTTTTACTTTAAAAGTGAATATTAAATGAAATAAATCAATCCATCTTTTTAAAGATTTTGAAATAGTTGCTATGAGAAAATACTTTTTGGTGGTTTCAGATGCTTCTAAGGTACAATTAAAATCTCCTCCCAGTATAAGATTTCCTTTATAATTGTTGGAAATAAAATCTAGGTGTTTTTTAAATGTTCCTGCTCCAATTCCTGAGAACCAATACAGATTAGCTAAAGTCCATATTCTGTTATTAAACTTAATTATAACAAATGCTAGTAGACCTTCTTTGTCTTCATATTTATAAATAACTTTTGGAGTGATTATGTTTTTCTTCCAGACAATTGATACGACTTTTGTCTTTGTTCTATAGGAGGATTGAGCTAAGACTGTATAGTCCTTAGGGTTCCAAATAAAGCTATCATTAGTCTTAAAATGTGTTTCCTGGAAAAATACTACTTGTGCCTTATTTAGATTTAAATATTTTAGTAAGTTTGATCTTTTACTTGCATTATTTAAGCCATTAGTATTTAATGATAAGAATGTTAAATCCATTTCAAGTTATTGTTGGAAGAAACATTTTGCCTCTTCTTTTTTATTTTGATTATAGTAGTTATATTATATTCTCTGATAACATTAAATGTTATTTTTATGTGTGTAAACTTGGGAGTGCAATTTATTGTTCTTCTTTAAATACAAGTAGGGTAAAACTCTGGTCAGGCTTTAAAAAAGTACTTCTATAAAACATTAATTCTAAAGTATCAAATACAAGTAAATATGAATTTCACATTAAACATGGAATGAAAGTCATTCCTAATCCAATAGATAAAGATAGATCTATTGGATTATCACACATACTTTTAACCAACAATATCAACTGAGCTCCATATGTTAAATTATTATATGGAGAATTTTCTTCAAAGAGATGTGAAATTCTATAGTATTCATTGTTATTCTATAATATTTTATATATCAGGATGGAATGTTCGTAGTGTAAACAATTATTATGGTGACTTAGAAAATATCCAATATTTAGTTACCCTTATGAGATCCCAAACATGTCCGATATGTCATTTTGGATAAATTAAATGCAACAGAGGAGCATACACTAAATAAGCCAAAAACAAAAAGATTATTACTAAAATAATTTGACTAAAAGGACTCTGTAGGAGACAATGAGTGATTACCAATGAAATATGAATTTACTGTAGGTGTACTGCCTTCCTTTACTTTCCCACTCTTCAACTCACCAACTTCAACTTACACTTATGAAAAGACATTGCTTATCAGTGGAATCCTGACTCTGAGCAGAGGCACCCTATATTCTAGTGTGCAGTGCTTTTAAATATTTATAGATTTACAAAGCAGAGTCTAAGAATGAACTGTGATCACCCTGACAATTCCCATCCTGCATAGGGCACCTCCTGCTTCCAGAATGGGTAATCACATCAGGTCTAGAATGAATGTGTAGGTTCCTATATGGTAATCAAGATTTACCTTAGGTAAGTATTAATCAAATAGTGTTTAGAGCATCTTAGAGAGTTCAATATCCTTGGGATCAGTTCACTATTCCCATTAGTCTACCTTAAGACTAGATTATTTTAGGCTATTATTTATCTATGTATAGATAGTGAGTTATTAAATATATACAGACTATATCAGTATAGTAAATAGGAGAGAATTTAGAAAGGGAGACAAGATGCAGTTCATAGGTTCATAGGTAAGTACTAGGCTATTAGCCCTAGGGCCTATATAAGCCTAGCCAAATGGTACCCTGGCTTTTGCCACCCAAGAAAATTATTTTCCTGTGCCCCTGTCAAGCAGAGCCACAGAAGTGATCCCCAGGGTGAATTTCCTATCTCTCATCCAATCATCAAGATTTTTCTTGAAGAGTGCTAATGAGGAGCTTTGTTTGATATAGATAGGTAGTTTGTTCCAGAGTACGGCAAGTATCTGGGACAGTAATCTATCCCTCCAGCATGTTCTGTTTATTGTGGTGACAAGGATTAGGTCCCTAGAGCATGTAGCTCAGAGGGATTTGGATTTCTTTAAGTGGAGCATGTCCAACAGCTCTGGGTTTGACATAGCTTTGTATGCTAGGCAGAGATCGCCTCTGAGTAGGCGATATGTGACAGAGTAAAGCTAGTGTTTTTTGAGATGGTCTGCATAGGGCATCTGTTTGAGGCCAGTAATCCTCTTTCTGAGGTATTTCTGTGGCCTTTCCAGTTGTTATAGATGTCTTGTGAGGTACATACCAAAAGGGGCATTGTACTCTATAATGGGTCTAATGAGTGATGAGTAGTGGGGAACAATGACCTCTTTTTTCCTGGATGAGAAACCTTTTGTGATGAGGTGTGCCAAGTAGAAGGATTTCCTGACTACTGTGGTGATGTGATGTGATTATCATAGGAGAGACTAACTGTCCACCTGTGTCCTAAGGTCTCTTATCACACTTTCAGCGTTAAGTAGACTATTGCCTATGTGGTAGTTCATGGGTACAGAGTTTTTACCAAAAGGGATGACAATGCACTTTTTGGCATTGAGCTTGAGGCCATGGCTTTGACACCAGGCATCTGTCTCAAAGAAGCCCTTTTGTAGGATGCCCACATTGTTAGGAGCTTTGATTATGGCTCCTAGTTTGCAGTCATCTGCGAACTTTGTTAGCCAAAGACCTTCTGTGTTCACCTATACTTCAGAGAAGTAGATACCAAACAGGAGAGGATCTAGGACCGAACCCTGTGGTACTCCACTTGTCACTGGTCTGAAGTTGGATTTAGAATCTGCTGCTTTCACAGTGTAGATTTTGTCAGTGAGCCAGTTGGCAACCATCTTGTGACATAGGGATTTATACGTAGCTTAGTGAGTTTATTAGTTCCAGAGTTAAAATAAATAATGAGAAAAGAGAGGAGAGAGAGAAATAAAAGAGAAAATTAAAAGAAAATACAGGTATATTATGTATGTTGATTTACAGTATAAATAATGTATGTGCTATATAACCCTCCTTCTGTGAAAGAAAAGTACCTGTTTTACATACCTGAGGTAATGTGAAAACTCTTATGTGTCATCTATTTTCAAAAAATATAGATAAAGATTCCAGTAGTTAGTTACCTTTGTTTTAAAATTCCAAGTAGTAAAATTGGTCCTTTAAAGTAATGTTAAAACAGTTCATATCATAGTAGATGCTTTGAGAGATTTGGCTGTAACAGTATCAGTCTTTTACTTCTTCTTTTTGATGTCTGTCCAGACATTTGTTTCTTTTGTTCTCTTGAGAGAAGGTGACATCCAATCCATATCTTCTGGTGAAGTAATCACATTATTATTTTTAATAAATGAAGAGGCTTCTTCTAAGTCATTAAAAGTCCTCATCTCGTTGGCATACAGTATTTTTATCTTAGCTGGATATGCAAGTTGTGCCTTGATGTTATTTTCTTTCAGAAACTTTATCATTGGCCACACTTTTTTCCTTTGTTCCATTATTCTAGATGAATAGTCATTATCAAATCTTATCAGGCTCTGTTTACATTTTAGAAGTGCCTTCCTCCAAGCAGATCTTAAAATCAGTTCCTTGTCCAAGTATGAAAGAAATTTGATAATTATTGACCTATTAGGAAGATAGTTTGAATTAGTGGGAGGTTTCCCAAGAGCTCTGTTCGCCCTTTCAATGCCAAAGGAAAGTCATTCTTTTAAATTTAAAAAGTCAGGGATCCAGCTTGATAAAAAGGAAATAATATCCTCACCTTCTGTGTTTTCAGATAATCCGAAAATCCTGATGTTATTTCTCCTCTCCCTATTTTCCAAGTCATCTCCTTTATTAACCAACCAAGTGTTTTGCTTAAGAAGCAGTTCTTTCTGTGTTTCCTCTTCATTAAGTCTGCTTTCTAAGTCATTTAGTGAAACCTCTATTCCTGTTATCCTTGTTTAGTGTTGTTGTAGCATTTCCTTGAGGGTGTCAGCCTATTTTTGACTGCTTGTTTTAAGATGTTCTAGGTTCTCTTTAAAATCATCCATCTTCAAAGACAACTCATGCAGGGTAGATGTCATCTGTTGTAGTTCCTTCTTTAAGGCAGCATCCTGGTGAGAATTCCTTGAGTTGCTCATTTTAACAAGTGAATATATCTCCAAGCTTTTTGACAGGAACTTATTTGTAAAACTTCAACAAAGTTTCTAATTATGTAAATTAGTCCTTTATCTATAAGATTTTATACTTTGAAGGGAAAAAAAGAATATTTTTTCCTGTCTTATTTAACTAGTTATATGGAGCTCTAAAATACTGCTGCTTTCAGTTAGCCATTCAGGCTCCGCCCCTGCATCCAAACTGAATACGATGGTTGCTAAGGGAGAATCCTACTTGATAAAGGGGAGCTTATTCCCAAAATGGAGGCTATGTTGGATTAGGTATTTGTCATGCCATCTGATGTTGTTGATGTGGTAATATTCATTTAGGTCTTTAGATCAGATGTTTACTTATCACTGTTTTTATTTAGATGAAGGAGTTCAAAGAGTGCTGGGCTTTCATTACATGAAAGGCTAAGTAGAAATCAACTCTCAGTCATCTGTATGACACAGAGTAGAGGTGTGGGGCATTTATACTATCAAAGTAACTAAGAGCCCTGAGACATGAGGAAATGTTGAGTCTTTCAAGCTGGTTTAGGTGCTTAATGGGGTACATACTAAAGGTTGCATTATATCCAGTGAGTGATCCAATGAGAATGAATAAGGTGGGACTATAAGTTCACTGGGCCTTGAAGAGATACCACAAATGATACATTGAGCGAGTTAGAAGGATTTATTTATCTACCATAGAAACATGGTAGTCAAGGGAGAGCCTGTTATCAGCATACATACCCAAATGCGTAATGACTGTGTCAAATTTAAGTGGGATGTTATATATATAGTAAGCAGTACTGATAATTGATTTGACAAAATAACCTATGGTACATTTCTTAGCAGTGAGGGTAAGCCCATGATTAATAAATCAAGCATTTGTTTAGACCTGTCCTTGCTGGAAAATTAGAGTACTAGAATGGGATTTGATCACCATCTCTAATTCGCAAACATCAGCAAACTTGGTTAGTTACAGTCCCCTGATATTGACTTTTATGTTATAGAAATGTGGAGCACCACTTGTGACATTTTTTCTGTCTACAGTAAATGCTGCCATGGCTCATGATATGGATTCTTTCAGTCATGTAGTTACCATTTTATTGAAGTGTGCATGGGTTAAAGTTGAGATGGTAGAGATTGTCAAAGATTACAGCACAGAGGATAGTGTTAAATGACATGAGAAGATCCACATAAGAAGCCACAGAAAGATGCTATAGAACTTTCTATAGAAAACCCACAGGAAATGGAAAACAAGGGGTGTGCCCTCAGTTTGGAAGAAAATGAGCTAAGAAAAGAGTTGCTTGATTTAATGGACATGGATAGCTATATTAAGATCAGTGAGAGAAATAGACTGCAGAAGGTCAATAAAACCCAAAAAGTAAGAAGTCTGATAAAACAAATTAATGTAATAATTAGAACTGTCCATAGAGATCTATGTGATATAAGAGAAGTAAACAGGATATATTACTGTGCAGCTAAATTAATAACTGATAAAGTTCTACCACAAGATCACAAGGTAGTGATGGAAAGGAAGGGGAGAAATTGAATACTATCATGGAAGTATTGAATAGAGAAAACTACAAAGCAATTAAGACAAGAAGTGTCACTGTTAGAAGAGTAAAGAAAAGGGAATAGCTCAACAAAAATACTAAGAAAGATAGACGTGATTAAAGCAATGCACAGTATTAGAACAGACCAGGATCTATCATGTACTATCGCAAATGTTGTTGTCTTTCGGCTTTTCCCGGTTAGGGGTCGCCACAGTGGAACTCCGGTCCACTAATGATTGGCAGTAAATAACAAACTAAAAATTTCAGCACAGGTGGAAAAACTTAGAAGATACACAGATAAATATAAGGGAAACGTACAAAATAAGCAATTTATTGATGACCCAAAAAGTTTTATAGAGAACTGGGAAATAAGGTAAAAGGAATTCAAAGACCACCAAAAAAGAGGAAGTGGATACATTTTGGAGAAGTATCTATGAAGATCCTGTGGAACATAACAAACATGCTAAATGGATAGAAGAAGTAAAAGAAAGAATAAGAAGTTTAAAGGTGCAGAATATGAAATGGGATGAAGTAACAGCCAGAGAGATTGAAACAAAGTTAAGAAAAGCCTCTAATTGGAAAACCCCAGGCCCAGATGGAGTACCTTACTTTTGGTTAAAAGAATTTATATCTTTCCACAAGGATTTAGCCATGAACAAGAACTATTTATATGCGCACCTCAAACAGACACCAACCTGGCTAACAGCAGGCAAAACAATGTTCCTACTTAAGAGTGAACCTGAAAGCTATGCTAAAAATTATAGACCAATAACTTGCCTTCCAACAACGTATAAACAATACACGGAAATTGATGCTGACAGGGTTTATAGTCATTTTGAAGAAAACTCAATTATGGCAGTAGAACAAAAGGGCAATAAAAGAAAGTCATATGGAACAAAGGATCATTTGTTGTTTAATAAAGTTATAGTGGACAACCGTAAAAAGTGGAAGAATCTAAGTATGGCATGGCTTGACTCTAAAAAAGCATTTGATAGTATCCCACATTCATGGATAAATGAGTGCTTAAAATGTATAAGATACAAAATAGGATAAGAATTCAAAGGGGGTTATTCCAGGATGACTCTCTGTCACCATTGCTATTCTGCCTTGCCATTAACCCATTAAGCTGTTTACTTAACAGCTTAGGCCATGGCTACAATTTGGCTCCTGATAAACAACAAAGTCTAAAGACTTCTCATCTTCTAATTGTCAATGATTTAAAACTGTATAGCTCATCAGATGAGGAACTGAAAGTACAGCTGCAGGTTGTCAAAACTTTTTCAGATGATATTAGAATGTCATTTGGTCTTGATAAATGTGCAAAAGCAACCTTTAAAGCAAGAAAACTGCAGCACCAGGGGAAACATCAGATTGGGACAAGAATGTGATATAAAAAAACTTGAGCGAGAGGAAGTGTATAAATACTTGGGAACTGATGAAGGATCAGGAATAAAACATGAATAAATGCAAATAAAACTTAGTAAGGAATACTTTAGAAGACTTAAATTAATCCTGAAAAATGTATTGATATCTAGAAATAAAATCCATGCTATAAACCAATTTGCTCTTCCTGTCCTAACTTACAGTTTTGGAGTGATTGACTGTCCCCAAAACATGTTGGATAGATTAGATATTAAAACAAGAAGAATGCTTCATGCTCAGCAAATGATTTATAAAAAACAGTTTATACCAAGATTATATATTCCCCGTTCTGAAGGAGGGATGAGCCTCCTTGAAATTGATTACATGTATAAATCTGCAATTGTGGGACTCCACACATATCTACTGACTTCACAAGATCCAAAATGTAGTGAAAGCTTTGAAACATGAGGAGAATAAATCTAAGATGACTTCTCTGCTTAATTTAGCAGAAGCATATTGGTGTTAAGCAGGAAGGGAAATCAAACCAGAAGTAGATAAAAATCAGACAGCAACTGAATGTGCCAAAAAACAAAAGAAAGAATATAAGGTGAAGGACCAGACAAGAAGGCAAGAAATGTGGGAAAAAGCATAACTATAGTTGCAAGTATAGAAAAATTCTGGAAGAACTTCATGTTGATCAGGAACAAATGCAGGAATGGTTAAGGAGAGGCAAATTTAAACTAAGAGATGAAAGGTTAATATTTGCAGCCCAAGGTAGTGGGCTACATACATGCTGGTTTACAAAGTCCATTGAACATGTGGGAGAAACAGACACATGTAGGTTTTGTAAAACCGAATTGGAAATGGTCACACACCTTGTTGCTGGTTGCAATATACTAATAGCAGAAGGACTGTATACTGAAAGGCATAATAATGTGGTGAGACTCTTGCTATGGGGATTGTGCAAACATTATGGTATTGAAGTGGCTAAAAAACACTGGAAACATGAGCCACAAACCATCATAGAAAATGATGACTTTTATATCACATGGGATCATCCATTACCAACAGTTCAAAAGATAGATGCTAGAAAATTGGATATAGCGGTGCAAGAAAAGAAGACAAGAGTAGCATTGATCATTGAAATCACCACACACAGTGACTACAGTGTCTTGAGTACAGAGACACAAAGTTATAAAATATCAGGATCTACAGGCAGAATGAGAGTAATGTGGAGGAAAGATACCCAGACCATTCCAATAGTAGTAGGAGCAACGTGTCTTGTAACACCTTACTAATTGCAGAAGGAGTCATTACTGGGCACATTGTGGGTGCTGCGAAGAGCACTTTTAGCTGACGTCAAAGATTGAAACAATACTAATTTCATGAACTTTAATCATACTTTCACTTAGGAATGGAGTCCATTCCCATCATGGTATTATAAACCCAAAAGATTTGGAGAAATTAAAAAAAAGGAAGAATACACTGTGTTACCCTTATTTATTTCCTCAGTAACCTTTTCAAAGAACTCACCAGGTTGAGCAGGCATGACCCACCTTTTATAAAGCCAAACTGGTAAGTATCCAGGGATATAAATTCACCTATATTATCATTAGTAATGCTGTAATATGTTCTATAGCCTTGCAAATAATTCATGTGAGACTAATAGGTCTGTAATTCCCAGGGTTAGCAGAAGGACCATCCCACATCTGTCATGCTCCACATTTTGGTGTATAATCTGTGGAGAGGCTGAGGTTGAAGAGTTCATGGAGGATTTTCCTAGATGGGACTTTAAACTTATCAGCTGATATCCAGAGATATTGTCAGGAAGTTGTTTTTAATGTTAGAAAGTGCCAAAAGGAGGTAGCTCAAATTGGTATCAGGAGGAGTGGTGTACGAGGGAATGGACAGAAGACATGGGAGGATGGGTAGAGTATATTTGGAAGAGAATTTGTCTACAAGAATATTGGCAATGTCCTTGGGGTCAGAAAAGGAGGTACAATTGGAAATGAATTTGGTGTAGAATTGGTAGCTACTTCTAAATGTCCTAATATAACTGAAGGAGGCTTTGTGGCTGCCTTTTGAATTAGTGGCAACTGTGAATTCATTCTTGGTTTTACGTTTCCTAATCATAGGTCTGATAGACTTACTTACCACTTTTAAATTCCTTTTCTAATTAATTGGACATATTTTAATGATGGTCAAGAGTGTTTTCTTCTTATTGGAGAATTTGTTGATGTGATAGGTCCACCATATAGGTTTAGTGTTAAACTTGACATTATGCTAATGTCAGATTGCTACAGATGTCTCAAAGTATTTATATAAAAGGGAATACAAATTTGAAGGAGAAACTAGCACCCTTAGTTGTATGTTCTGCTAGGAAGCTATATCATTTGTGATTATCAGTAAGATCAGCAAATAGTAAATAATTGATTTTGGAGTAATCCTTGAATATACAGATGTTATTAGGGGCCACACAGCAAGTTTTCATAGAAAAGATGACAGCAAGATGGTCTGATTTAACTACAGAGGCATAAACAAGCCAGAAGTTGCAACTCTGAAAAACGTTTGTGAGGACAAGATCAACTCCTCTGGTTGGCATTGGGTGAAATTGGTCAAGTGCACTAGCATTTGCAAAGCCCATAAATGTCCAAGCTTATTTGCTGCTAGTAGTAAATGCTTACTGGTTTATGCATGGATAGTTGAAGTCATCCATCAGAAAAGTATTTGGTCTGGCTGTTAACCTTTCTAACTCACTATTGTATTATGCATGCTATGAAATGGTAATAGACGGGTATCTACATTTGAATATAATGTGATAATTAGTTTTATTGAGTGCAGCTAGGACTTCAACTGGTTCCAGATTTATAATAATGTGAAATCTGGTAAGAGACAATGGGGTTGTGAATAAATATACATACTCTAAAACAGCTGTCAGTACACACATTGTACCCTGGAATAGAAGGAGTGCTATCACAGCAGTTATCAGAAACATAGCAAGAGTAGGGTAAAGGGAGCAGCTGCCCCATGCACAAGGTGTTAGGGGGCACAATTGCTAAGTGCCTTTCCTGCATTCTTTTCTAAACTGACATTTCTGCATGCCGGTACAAGTACAGAAATGCACTTCAGCACTTCTATTCTTCATGTCTGGTAAGCTGTAGCAAGCCATTAAGTATAAGAGAGCTGGAGATGGGGGAATGGATCTGGCATGGAGCAGCAAAAGACTAAAGGAGCAGACCAGTGGACATTTTTTTTTGCTCTTCATCTGGAAAGCTGAGGTGGCACTGCATCAGATCAGGGGCCAGCACTAGGCATTAGATGAGCTAGCTATGTCTCTGTCTGTAATTAAGCAAATGCCAGTGTTTCCAATGGTAGGGTAGGCCTCAAGTTCATAGATTTTGTTGTTAAGACTTCTGGCATTTAGCATTGCTACTTTGATATTATCCAGATTGGAATTTTCTATGTAAGGGTGTCCATGAGGTCCACTCTGCCAAAAACAGGTACTATGGGAGTAGAAAAATCTTTTAGCTAGTATGGGAAAATAAGAGACAAATGATGCAAGCCATCCCTGACAAATCAGATGATTCTATTGACTATTTTTTCAGTTTTTCTGTTTAAAACTTTCATTTAGTGTGTGATACCTGTGCACTGGCTCAGTAATCAAGGATTCTCAATACTCATCACTAGCACCAGTGAGGGATGTGCACATTGGGAAGGATAACAAGTATACACACAGTAAAGTACAATTTCCCTTAAGAGCACACAGAGATCACAGTCAGTCTGGGTTGGGTTTGTCCCTATCTCTCCAGATCCCCCAATATGACTCCCCACTGACACAGCTATAAGGTCCAGATCTCAGCCTAGTGGTCAAGCTAAAACCTTCAGTACCCTCTCTGTTCAACCAGTGCTTTGTGTCCCTGCCCAAGTAGCTGACACCACACACTTTAAGATTTTATTTATATACAAACACACAGACACTCCTGGGAAAGGCTGGCACAGGCACACCAGCTGTGCCCCCTTTCGGCCCTGACTATAAGTTGTAATTACTACCACCAAACATTAATATCAGCTACTAATAAGGCCCTTACCAAAGGGTGTCCAATTTTACTGTACAGTATTATTATCCAAATAGTAAGTGTTGACCTGAACTTTTAAGGCTATTGAAGTGGCTTGGACAGTATCACTAAATACATGCAAGTACTCTAGAGTTTAAATTATCTCTAGACAAAGCAGCTACAGTTGAAAGGTTTAAAAATATTTAATAATAAATAATAAAAACACAAGATAAATCTTCTCAATTCAACACAGTACTAGTCAAGATCCCAGGAAAATGCTTAAAATAATATTGGAGAATATTCTGACATAAATATAGAAAACAGCTAGTCTAATCTTACTATTTTCTATCTACTTCTAAGAGAAATACTCACATCTAAGATCCTACTTACATGCAGAGCAAACAAGTTCTGGTGAGTGGATGTTCTGAAGACAAATGCAAAATGCTATCTCTTTCTCTCTGAGATCTGTTAAATTGATAATACATCACTGCTGACTCATTTTAGATTACATGATTCTTAACACTTTTCTAATTCCCAAGCTAACAGAAACTCAAAATTGAAATTTCTCTTTGTAATCTTGCACCTGGCCAGGAAACCACAGCAATAAAAGACATTATACATGTAAAATCTAGCAATTAACTCTGGTCTCAAAACAATAGAAAGAATTTGCTGGTCCAGACATTGTGTCTCAAAGTTTGAGATCAAACAGACATACACTGCTTGACTTATCAGCTTTCTTCCACCAGAGTGCACTGTCGTTACATTTTTGAAGCTCAGTACAACATATAGTTTAATCATAATGTAGAGCTCTCTTTACATTTGTAAACCAAGTCTGTTGATTATATTAATATTTACAAATTACAGAATTATTTACAGATTCTGTATACCTGGCCTGGCAGCCTTTCAGTTTTTCACATTCCTCACCCCCAAGAACTCAAGCAAGTTTTTCAAGTGACCTTTGAGAAACGTTGCTTGAGAAGGTTAGGACTATCTGAGTATACCTTACTCCCAATCCCTATCTTGAGAGACCATCTGTGTTGGCATTGCTACTCCCACTGTGGTGCTGCACTGACATATCATATGCTTGCAACCCTAGGCTCCATCTTAGCAACTTGGTATTTGGCTGGCTGGCTTGGTGTAACCATGCCAGGGGATTGTGATCTGTAACTACAGTGAATTTTCTTCCATACAGATAAGGCTGAAGTTTCTGCAGTGCCCACACTATGGCTAGACATTCCTTTTCTACAGCTGCATAGCATTCCTCCCTGGGGTGGAGCCTACAAATGAGATAAACCACTGGGTGCTCTTCTCCCTCTAAAGAAATCTGGCTAAGTACAGCCCCCACTCCATAGTTTGAAGCATCTACCTGCACAACAAATGATTTGCTGTAATCTGGACTGGCTAACACTGGGGGTCCTCCCAAAGCTTCTTTAAGCTCCTGGAATGCCTGCTTACATGCTGGGGTCCACACTACCTTATCTGGCCTGTGTTTCTTTGTCAGGTCTGTGAGGGGAGCAGCTATGGTACTATAACTGGGGACAAACTTTCTGTAGTACCCTGGTGTTTCTAAGAATGCCCTCACCTGCTTTTTGGTAACAGGTGCAGGCCATGTCTGAATGGTTTCCACTTTGACAAGTTCTGGCCTGATCTTACCACTCCCCACTCTATGTCGCAGGTAGGAGACCTCTGCTATACCCACCTGACATTTGCTCGTTAATTGTCAACCCTGCCCTCTGTAGTCTGCCCAGCACCTCCCTGACATGCTGAAGGTGCTTTTGCCAGGAATGGCTGTAGATGGCAATATTCATCTAGGTAAGCAAAGGTAAACCCTCCTGCTCCTGCTAGGATATGATCTGCCAGCCTCTGGAAAGTCGCTGGGGAATTTTTCATCCCAAAGGGCATCTTTGTGAACTCATACAAGCCAAATGGAGTCAGAAAGGATGACCTCTCTCTAGCACTGGGAGTCAAGGGCACCTGCCAGTAACCCTTGGTAAGATCAATGGTGATAAGATACGTAGCCCCACCCAGCTGTTCTATGGCTTCATCTGTCCTAGGCATGGGGTAAGCATCTGACTCTGTGTGACTATTTAATTTCCTGTAGTCCACACAGAACCTGGTGCAGCCATCCTTCTTTGGCACCAGCACCACTGGGGAGGCCCAGGGACTGTTGGACTCTTGAGTTACCCCTAGTTCCAACATTGCCTGTATCTCCTCCCTCAGAGTCTGTTTGACTCTCTCAGGAACCTTATAAGGGGCCTGCCTAATAGGCCTTTGGGGTCCTGTAGCCACCTGGTGCTGCATCAGGTGAGTGCACCCTGGTTTCCCAGTGAACATGTCCCCAAACTCCTGTAACACTGCTCAGATTTCTCAAACCTGGGTAAGAGATAGCTGCTGGGACATTGCTACCCCTTCCACTGAGGTGTCAGTCCGAGCCTCACTGTGGAGATCAGTCACCAGATCTCCCTCAGACTTCTCCTGCAGTCCACTGGAAATACTCAGCACAAGGGCCTCCCTATCATGGTAAGATTTCATCATATTAACATGGTACAGTTTGTGCCCCTGCCTCCTGCCTAGCAGTTCTACCATGTAGTTAACATCACTTACCTTTCTTACCACCTTGTAGGGTCTCTCCCAAGCTGCTTGCAGCTTGTTGTGTCTGACAGGAATGAGAACCATTACCTACTGCTCTATAGCATACTCTCTAGCTCAATTGTTCCTGTCATACCAGACCTTTTTCTGCTGTTTGGCTTCTGCCATGTTCTCCTGGGCCAAGCCCATGAGCTCCCTGAGCCTTGTCCTTAGGTTTAGGACATATGCCACAACAAACTCCTTGTGGGATTCACACTCACCTTCCCACTCATCATGAATTAAATCTAGAGGTCACCCCACCCTATGCCCATACAGCAACTCAAAGGGTGAAAAACCTGTGGATTCCTGGGGAACCTCTCTGTAAGCAAACAACAGATGGGGCAAATATTTTTCCCACTCCCTCTTAAACTGGTCTGCAAATGCCTGTAGCATGGACTTGATTGTAGAGTTTAACCTCTCAACAAGACCATTAGTCTGGGGATGGTAGGGGTGGTCTTCAGGTGCTTTACCCCACAGTACTTTTACAGACAAGCCAGCAGGTCTGACATGAAATTGGCACCTCTGTCAGTCAGTATTTCTTTTGGGAAACCTACCCTGCTGAAAACCTCTAACAAAGCATTTGCCACCTTTTCTGCCTCAATGTAGGACAAAGCCACTGCCTCAGGGTATCTTGTAGCATAATCTACTACCATTAGGATATACTTTTTCCCTGTGGAACTTGTGGTACTCAGAGGCCCCACAATATCGATAGCTACCCTCTGAAATGGCTCCTCAAACACAGGCAAAGGCATCAAAGGAGCTCTCACCTTGTCTCCTGCCTTGCCTACCTTTTGGCACTGCTCACAGGTCCTGCAGTACCCTGTTACATCTCTGGAAATTCCAGGCCAATAGAAGCTCTGCATAATACGTCTCTTTGTACATTTTATGCCCATATGACCTGCAAAGGAAATATCATAGTTATGGCTAGAAACACCAGACAGTAGGTTCTAGGTATTACCAACTGCTGTATTCTCTCACCTTCTAGCCCTCCCTCAGGGGTCCAGTCTCTATACAGTAACCCTTTGTCCCAGTATACAGACTCCCCCTTCCCTTGAGAATCAGGTGTCTCACTTGCTACCTGCCTCCAGTTTTGCAGTGTAGGGTTTGAGAGCTGAGCGTGTCTCAACTCTCTCTTTGTAACCCTTCCCAACTCCCCTTCCACAGGAAGTCTGGCATCCTCTGAGAGTCATGCCTCACTGACAGCCTGGGTACTACTACTCACCTCTACCTTTGCAGTCACTCTGTCCAAGAGAACATCAGTGCTCACAAGCAGCTGTGGCTCACCTTCAGTTTCACTGCTACAAGGTAGCTCCCTCCCTGAAGTAACCACCTCACCAGTCCTGGCTGCAAGTATGTGGTCTATCCGGATCTTCCCCATGCCTGTCTCAAAGCCTGACTGTGTGTAACTGCATTAACACATTGTACTGCCTCATTAAAATCTTTCCCTATCAGGACATCTGCAGGATGGAAGTTTGGTACCATTGTTGTCTCAAGACAACCTCCTGTTGGCATTTTGTCCTTCCCACTTACTGGCTCCCTCACCTTTTGTTCCCCACCTTGCCTCCATGGATATCTGTATGCCACATGGCTCCACTGGTTGTATTCAAAACATTTAACCCTAGATCCTGGATGTGTACCTGGACTAGTAGCTTCCCCTGCTACTGGCAGATTTTGTTGGGGCAGTCTGGGCTGTCCACCATGGGTTCTTTTAGACCCATGACCAGCACTAGGTGTCCCTTTCCTGTGCAGGGATGCCCTGCTTGCTAGGTATAGGTCTCCCTTCTTTCCCAACTCCTCTGAAGTAGCACATTGTTTATCAGCTAACCAGATACTCATGTCCTCAGGCAAAGTGCTAAGGGCTTGTTCCCTCAACAAAAGGTCTGCTAGCCCTTCAAACGTGGTGACCTGACATCCACTCATCCACCTATGAAAATAAGTGCTCATTTCAGCAACATAGTCACACACACACTTTCATCTGCCTTGCATCTATGCTCACAAAATGTTTTCCTATAAGTTTCAGGTGTAAGCTTAAAATATTTCTAACAAACAATTCTTTACAGCATTATAGTTTAAACAGTCAACATCAGATACTATGGAAAGTATGTTTACAGCTTTACCATGGAGTAAGGGGGTCAGGAATCATACCCAAAGCCTTTGGTCAACCTCATACTGTTTACATACCCTCTGAAACATATGAATAAAACTATCAAAATAACCCCCCTCTGTAAATTACGGAAGAAATTCACTGACCTTTTGTGATCCAATTACTCCCTTCTCCATTACCTCCATTACTCTGGCGAAGAGTCAGCATCTCCTTTTCATGCTGCCTCTGCCTCTCCTTCTCCACAGCTTCCATTTCCAAATGCCTGGCCTCCAACTCAAGTCTCTTTAGCTCCAGATGGATTTTTAAGTCCTCTGCAGTAAGGTTGAGCTGTCTAATCCCTGAGTGTTGTACATCTCCACAGCCAATCTGATCCTCCTCCTGGTTGCTATTTCCTGATGCAGCTGTGACCAAAGTTGCAATCATGTCTGCCTTAGTCAGGTTTCTATGCACCAGTCCCTTAGCCTGGCACATCTCAGCTAACTGGCTCCTTGTCAGCTTGCCTTACTCCTCTGCTGACATGCTTGCCTGCTTTCCCTGACTAACTAAGCTAACAAAAGAAATAAAACAATTGTGATATGAACTCTGAATATTCATTGCGTGGCTGATTTAGAGTACAAAAACACCTTCAGTGATCACTGTCCATAAGCTGCAGGAATTCACTATTCACACCACTGCAAGCCAATTAGTATGTCATGTGGCTAACTCACCACTATCAAACAATTAATACTTGATGTGGATATCCCACCACTGCCACCAATTAATATGTGAAACCTGTGCACTGGCCAAGTAATCAAGGAGTCTCAAGCCTCACCACTAGCACCAGTGAAGGATGTGCACATTGGGAAAGATAACAAGTACACACACAGTATAGTACAATTTCCCTTAACAGCACAAAGAGATCAAAGTCAGTCTAGGGCTAGTGAACATCCACAAGTGACTGGACCAACTAAAGACTTTAGAATGAGTTTCACTATCACGTTCAACAATGGCAGTGAGACGATTAGATTTATTCTCTATAAAAATTGGGAATTTATTGCACTGGACAAGCTACTGGCCACCAAATTTGCCCAGTTACCCAATTTGGTTTTTAGAAAGGGAGATAATCTTTAAAGCTTGCTAGAAAAGAAAAAGACTTCTCCTTTTTCTAAAACAGTTGGGATGTCCATATGTGGGTGTTGTAAGATGTGTAGACACATAGAGACGGGTGAGTCTTTTTTCATAAATAGTAGAAAATACAGACTGACATGTAAATTTAACTGTAATTCTAAACAAGTGATATATGTAGCTAGGTGTATAAAGTGCCCAGCGTTTTATGTTGGGAAGACTGAACATAGGCTATGAGATAGAGTCTACGAACACACCTATGCTATAGGAAAAAATAAACTGGAGAGTCCTTTAGTACGACATCTATTAGCTAATGAAAATCATAGTTTTTTATTCAAAGCAATAGACCAAGTTATTATGGACCCTAGGGGAGGCCCATTTAACTGGTTACTTGAAGAACGGGAGTTAGCTTGGCAGATAAGACTCAATGCCTTTTCAAACCCTGGCTTGAATGATTCTTGTAACATTTCCTGCCTTCTAAAGCTTAAAAGTTTGGTTAGGTAGATCTTTGGTGATCACTATGTTACAATTGATGAGCATATTATTTCTGGAAACATAGCGTTTTTTAAAAATGTACATTTTTTGAGGGTTGATATACACTTTCTGACACTTTTGGTGTTACTATTTATGTTTAAACCGTATACTTGAAAATATATGTTATATCATTTAATTATGATTGAATGCTAAAGTAGCTTTCATTTTATTCTTTTTATGGGGCTACGATAAGTTCATAGTATAGGAGGTATGATTACCGAATTATCCTATATGTGACTTGGTCAGTAATAATGTTTTTAACTGAGGGCTTTGTATACCTTAATGACGCACTACTTGGTGATGTTTAACTACTTAGTAGTAGTGCAACACGGACATAAGTTAAGAGGATCTATTACTATTTTATTGTCTTGGATGAAACAATGATGTAAAAATTTGTTTTTTAATTACTTTAGTTGTGTTTACCTTGGAAACGCACTAGTATCTACGCTGATAATATGAGCTGTATGGGTTGTTATTATGGTCTTTTTTAATGATTCGACTACTAAACTGTCATGTTTTTAATGTTTAACTAATCAGCTGACCATGACTCATGTGATTTTCATTATTTAAACTTGTAAGGGGTTTGTTTGATTTAATCTGAAGAAGTAGCCGTACTTACGACAATAAAAAGCACTTCATTTTACCATTAAACAAGTAATTTTTTTGTGTCTCACTTTACTGCTGGTACCCCCCCCCCTCATTTTTGTTACTTTTCCGAGTTTATTCAGTACTTAGTTTGTCAGTCTAGGGCCGGTTTCTCCCTTTCTTTCCAGATTCCCAATAACACTCCCCACTGGCACAGCTATAGGGTCCAGATCTCAGCCTAGTGGTCAAGCTAAAACCTCCAGCACCCTCTCTGTCCAACCAGTGCTTTGTGTCCCTGCCCAAGTAGCTGACACACACACACACACACACACACACACACACACACACACACACACACACACACACACACACACATTAAGATTTGATTTATATACAAACACACAGACACTCCTGGGGAAGGCTGGCAATGGCTCTCCAGCTGTGCCCCCTTTTGGTCCAGACTATAAGGTAGTAATTACTGCCACCAACCACTAATACCAGCTACTAATTTGGCCCTTACCAAAGGGTGTCTAATTTTACTGTGCAATATTATTATCCAAATAGTAAGTGTGACAAGAACATTTAAGGCTATTGGAGTGGCTTGGACAGTATCACTAAATACATGCAAGTACTCTAGAGCTTAATTTATCTCTACACAAAACAGCCATAGTTGAAAGGTTTAAAATATTTAATAATAAATAATAAAAGCACAAGACAAATCTTCTCAATTCAACACAGTGCTAGTTAAGAGTTCAGAGATTACAGGAAAATGCTTAAAATAATATTGTAGAATGGTTTGACATAAATATAGAAAGCAGTCTAATCTTACTATTTTCTATCTATTTCTAAGAGAAATACTCAAGTCTAAGATCCTACATACATACAGAGCAAGCAAGTGCTAGTGAGTGGATGTTCAGAAAACAAATGCAAAATGCTATCACTTTCTCTCTGAGATCTCTTAAATTGATAATATATCACTGCTGACTCATTTTAGATTGCATCATTCTTAACACTTATCTTGTTCCCAGGCTAACAGAAACTCAAAAATTACATTTCTCTTTGTAATCTTGCACCTGGCTTGGAAACTACAACAATAAAAGACATTATACATGTAAAATCTAGCAATTAACTCTGCTCCCAAAAAATAGAAAGAATTTGCTGGTCCAGACATCATGTCTCAGAGTTTGAGATCAAACAGACATACAATGATTGACTTGGCTTTCTCCCAGCAGAGTGCACTGTGGTTACATTTTTGAAGCTCAGTACAATATATAGTTTAATCATAACATATAGCTCTCTTTACATTTGTAAACCAAGCCTGTGGATTATATTAATATTTACAAATGAAACAGAATGATTTGCAAGATTCTATCTAGCTCGGCTGGCAGCCTTTCAGTTTTTCACATAGTGTCTCACTGCTGTTTTTCTTATGTGATAAACATTTCTGTGATATTTTCTGCCTAAAATAATGTATCTAGTAGCTGTAGCATAGCTTCCCACCCTCCCTTCCTATTGTTGTCTTGTTCTTAAACTTGATGGCTTTGGAGTTTCATCTGGGGCGCTCCTTCCAGTCCAGTTTCATTAGCCCATTCTCCCTTACACAGAGAGAACATTTGGGAAGGCCAACCCCCTCACTTTCTTAACCTTGAATTATCTTCTGTTCCTCCTTTCTCCCTTTCCACTTTACTAAAAAACATTTTATTCAGCTGGTTTTACAGTATTTGTGTTTCTTCCCCCTACTTTATTACTTCATCTTGCTTTTTCTGCTACTTGTTCTCTAAAGTGTTCAGTTGCATCTTTTCTGCTGCATTTATTATTGGTTGTTTTTAGCCTGTTTAAATTGTAAATGTTATTCTAAGCCTCCTAGTTTTGGTTTAAGCACTTGGGCTTTAGGCCTACCCCTTAGCTCTCAATAGACTCTCTCCCTTAGATTCTGATATATATGGATGGACAATTTCCTACAGTTTCTCCTGCCAGCCTGGTTGATATGGGCACCCTGAGACAGTGTAGCAACTGTCTCAAGCACACAGACAACCATCTACTACTACCACCTAGGAGTACAATTTGTGAGAGATGCAATTACATTAAGAACCTAGAGTCTATGCTCACTCTCTCTCTCTCTCTCTCTCTCTCTCTCTCTCTCTCTCTCTCTCTCTCTCTCTCTCCCTCTGAACTCCTCAACCGTCCACACCACATACCATGCATAGTCCACACCTGTGTCTCACAACCACTAAGGCCTAACCATAAACCCAACATATTAGTCATAGGAGACTCCATTGTGAGACATACAGATGTGCCTCTCACCAGGCTGGATAAGGAGAAAGTCATGGTTAGTTGTCTGTCAGGTGCCAGAATCCACCATATCACACACGCACTCAAGTCTCTCAACAACAGCTGCTGTTATGGCTCTGTCATCATACATGTTGGAGTGAACATCTTGAGACATATCTCCCTAGACTATATGAAGAGAGACATGATTGAGCTTGCTGAATATGTGTCCCAGGCAGGTATGTTACTAGCCTTAAGCAGCATTCTACTATCACCCAGAATGATGCCTCAATACAAACAGAAAATGACTGACTTTAACAATTGGCTTAGTTTCTGGTGTCATTCCAGGTGGATCAAGTGCCTGACAGCCTGGTAAGATATGATCGACAGACCATGATGCTTTGCTAGAGATGGTCTGCATCTGTCTCACTTGGGCTTCAGGTTTCTGGCAAAGGCCCTTGCCTCCCCCATAGTGCCTTTTTCAGGAAAAGTCATGAGGTCTATACTGCCAACATAAAAATTTCAACAAAATGCAAATTAAAGGTCATGCTGCTAAACTCTAGGAGTCTAAACATGAAACTGCACTCATTGCAATCATTCTTAACCCTGAAAGATGCTGACATTTGTTCTGTCACAGAAACCTGTTTCAAAGCTGAGGAGAGCACCCCAGTCTTACCTGGTTACTAATTCTATCATACATTCAGACCCCAAAATATGGGCAGCAAAGAATAAGGAGGTGGCTTTTCAATATATATTAAAGACACACACACCTCCAGGCTGATAAAAGAGTGTGATGCACAGGAGACAATCCAGGTGCAGTTAACCATTGACTAAACCCCTGTTCAAATCATAGTTAGCTCCATGCCCCAAAATTTGACTCAAGATGCCCACTCCACCTGTCTGGACCTCTTTGAATCAAGATTCAACCCTTTACCCTGATCCTGGGTGACTTTAACTATCCAGCCATAGATTGGAAGAACTACTCATGCCAAAACACAAATGTACAGAGATTCTTTGATTTTTGTCAAGGCAAATGCCTTGGAACAGCTAGTCATTACCCCCACAAGACATGAATGGATTTGGTATTAACCAATATGAGTAACCACTGGAGCACCCACATAGTATCATCCTCCCTGGTAAGATCCGACCATAAAGCAGTCACTTTCGAAGTCACCATCTCCCCTGACCCTCCTCTAGCTTGGGTCAAACAAAAAAAATTCTTCAAAGATGATTACAACCTCCTGAGGGATGGTATAAACAGCTTCATAGCTTCCTCCCTCTCTGTAGGAACTGGCACATATGTCCAAATCTACACCAAAGTACTATATGAGCATTTATATAGATGCATGGACTCAGGAATGCCTGACAGGTCAAAGTCATCCTCCATAAGGAAGAGCAAACCTATCTGGTGGACATCTGCAATAAATAAACTATATAACAAAAGGAAAAAATTGCTGTTCAGGACCAAGAAGGAGCAGATTCCCAACTGGAAGTAATCTTTCCTTAGCCTGAACAAGCAAATAAGAGCACTAGTAAAATCCTCTAAAGCCAACTTTGAGTCCAAATTGGACACATCTACTACAGACAATCATAAGGTCTTCTTCACATATGTCTGCATTCTCAAAGGAAGCACCCAGATATGTTCAGAACTGGTGGTCAAGGACACCACATACAGAAATGCTGTAGATATAGTCAACCTACTGACTGACAGATTCAGTGAAAACCTCACCCCTCTGTCCCACTGATCAGTAAATCAGGACATCCCCTATACCTCCCCTTATCTCTAGGTAACAGGTCATCACTACTCTCTCAAAGGCAAAAAATACAGCTTCCATGGGACCCAATAACATCCCAGGCTGCATCCTACATGAACTCAGGCATCAACTTGCAGCACCATTAGGAACTCTATTCAACCAAAGCCTGAGTACTGGCTTTGTCCCAGCTGAGTGAAGGACAGTCGCTGTCATCCTTTTACACAAAGCCGGAGCATCCACCAATTTGGGAAATTGTAGACCCACCAGCCTAACTAGCCTGATCTGCAAGTCCATGGAATGGATTGTCATGGACCTCATTAACAGGGACAGTGGCAACCTCCATACACTTGACCCAACACAGTTTGGCTTTGTCAAGTGGAGGTCATGTCTGTTAAATCTGGTTGCCTTCTTGAGACAGTCACCAAAGCCATGGACAAAGGGAAGATGGTGCACACTGCCTACTGTGACCTGGCCAAAGCCTTCAACACTATTCCCCACTCTGGCATAATAAATAAACTCTCTCAACTAGGCATCAATCCATATGTTACCAGATCAGTATCAAACTGTCTCACTGATAGAACCCACCTAATCAAAATAGGGATATCCAACTGAAGCAGTAGACCCATAATGAGTGATGTACCCCAGGGTTCAGTCTTGGGGCCTGTGTTATTTGGGATATACTTTTCTGAGGTCCAGGCCAAAAACAGTGGGCTATGGCTGGTGAAATCTGCAGATGACTGCAAGCTGGGCATGGCCATCAATTCCCCAAGTGATGTGGATGTCCTCCAAGAGGGTCTTACCCTAACAAATGACTGGTCCCAGAAACATGGCCTCAAGCTGAATGCCATCATCATCCCCTTTGGGGAGAGTAACATCCCCACATATTATCACATTAATAACAAGGTCCTAAGCACGCAATCAGTCATGAGGGTTTTGGGCACCCAGGTTGAGAGCAACCTGATTTTTAACCACCATGTTGCTTCCATTGTACAGAAAGCTTTCTACATGGCCCAACTCATAATTAAGGGTATCTCATCCAGGGACAAGGAGGTCATAACATCCCTGTATTTTTCCCTTATAAGGCCAATTATTGAGTACAATGCCTCCTTCAGCATGTACCTTGCAAAGCACATGCAGCAGCTGGAGAGACCACAGAGGTTCCTCACCAGGAGAATGCCGGGCCTCAAACATCTACCCTACAAAGATAGGCTAAAAGCCTTGTCCCTCTACTCAGTTTCATACAGTCTTCTCGGAAGTGACCTCTGTCTGGCATACAAAGCAATCTCAAACCCCACCTTGATGGGACTGCTGCATATCTGCAAGTCAAGCTCCACTTGAGTAACCCACACGTGCGACCTTAACCCGGTCTGTGGCATCAATAGGACTTGTTGGCAGGACAGATTTGTGTCTCAGAGACTCCCCAATCTGTGGAAAAGATTATTTCTAAATGTCAAGCAGAGTACCTCATTATCCCTTTTTAAGCACAACCTGGATTCTGGATAGGAAACAGGAAATACACCCCTGGGATTCCACCTGTGTCCCTGCTGGCCATGGACTTTGGGTGCTGACTTGTCTAAACATGGGCTAAACTCTTGGCTAAGCTTATAAGGGCCTCAAGGCCAATAGCCTGTTAAATTCCTATGATCCTATGATCTTATTTCCTCAAGTGCAGGCACAAATTGGATTCTCTTAGTACGGCACCAATTTACTATCCAATTATTGAAGCCAATTATTTCATTTTTAAATAGAAGCATCATTCCTGGTGATAGCAGACTGCTGCTCAATGTCAGGCCAATGCCTTCTTCAAAAACATGAGCAGAGAACTCAACAATGCTCTCTGTATCTCCCCATGGTGGAATGCCTAAAATCATTCACACCAACATGAGCAACTTCAAAGTCATAACTATATATGGGGTGATGTAGGGACCTAAGGGCCCGAGTGACATCCTTAAACCTTGTAACTGAGAAGCAGCTACTTGCCATCCTATCCTTTGCCAACCTAGTAACTGCTGTATCTGCATGTCATACAATGGCGTCACCAATGACTAAGACATTTCTGAGGTGAGTAGTAAGCTTATGTGACCTTAAGTGTACAGGGTTGCAATACAGGTGACTCCCACTAACAGTATTAATGGGGATCAATTTTGAGTGAGATATTGTCTGAGGATAATTGATTACATTGTAGATAACTGTGGGAACTTGATATTCTGAGTATATGGAATACAATGTAAGGGTAAATGAATTTAATTAGTTTTACAGGGAATCTGTGCACTTAAAGATACTTTTATGTTTGCTAACAGGAGTCAGTGAAAGAAGACTGGGAGGCAATTACGTGGTTAAATTAATCATTACATTCAGTAGCATTAAAGAAGGCTTTAATTATTTTCTGTTGTTCTATAATTTCACTGTGTCAAAGGAAAAAAACTTCAAAGACCAATTCACGTAAGGTTCAAGTATGGCACCCTCTATTACTTGCAGCAAGGAGACAAAACATGCAAATACAAGATTTATCTAATTTACTAGTGAGTAGTATGCTACTTTTATACAGTTCTATGAAATGTTACTTTTCTATGGTTGACGTAGTTAGACACAGCTTTCTGTATTACTCTACAGAAAATGTTACTTAGATTTCCTGCTGACATGTTCAGATTTAAAACTCACTATGTGTTACATAGAAAATGTTACTTGGATTATTGTTGATTTACAAAAACATTTGAGAAAAACAACCTGGCCTTGGGGCTTATTTTTAGCCCACTACAAACTTTCTATTCTTCAATTGTGCAGTTCTAATATATATGTGTTACATTTTACCTAGATTCAAGGTACATTTCTAGCTTAGGTACAAGTAACGCTGACTACGGTTTATACTTTCAAACAGCCTTTGTTTTCATTATCAATAGCTTCAGCAGCTGTGTACTTTCTCATGGCATAAGCAGAAAATCAATAATTCTGTGTTAAGTCTCATGACACTAGTAGAAATGAAACACTTATTATTATTATTGTCATGACATTAGCAGAAATCAAATGCTTTCCTGTTAATTTCCATAGCATAAGCAGATCATAGCTGCGCATATTTTCATGACATAACAGGATTGGAATGTCTCTAGTAGCTTGTGCAGATTCATGCAGTGTGAACAGAATAAATGTATTAACCCTTTTAAACCTCAAATGCACTAAGCATGCATATTACTAATACATATTTGTCTAACATTTAACATTTACCCCCCTTTTAATACTTTTATTCTACTTTCAAAATAAGCATAAACAGTTTTTCTTCCCCTAACCTCTTCCTACTCAGGATTTGCAGTTAAGAGAGTCATTCAGTTTAAACTTATGAAAGCATTTTTAATTTTTCAACAATTCTTCAAGTTCAGCACCTTGGTATAAGGTTTCTGAAACTGACATGTCTATAAAGTCTTTAATCAGTCTTTTCATGCAGGGGATACAGCAACAAACACATACCACCAGTAGAACCATTCCTACACAGATGGCAATCAGGATGTTCATCAGGATACTGCCCCACCCCCCAAACAATCTCTGGAAAAAGTCCGTCAATGGATTTGGTCCTGGTTTGGTCATAGCCGACACTTGCTGAATTACCTCAAGATGATTGTCTATCTTGTGTTTGTGGTCAGGAATATATGAACAGCACTCCTCCTGGATTAAAGCGCAAGTACCTCCTCTCGCCGCTAGGGTGAAGTCGAGAGCCATGCGGTTTTGAAGCACTACAGTTCTCATGGCAGTTAGTTCATCAGTCACCAATTCTAGAGTGGAAAAGGTTGCATTGCTCATTATTTTGAGAAGTTTAGACAGTTTTCTCAGTTCCCAGATTGATTTCATTGCTCCGTATGCTGGCAATACACCTGCCCACAAGATGATGGTATCACCCAAGTCCATATGTGACAGTCCATTTTTCCCTATGCCCACAGCATGATGGTTTTTCCAGCCCACATTGATCTGCTCCACTGGATTGACAGGCTTCTTAAGTTCTTGTCGAACATTTCGAATTTTCCCCTGAGGCAAAACTGCTGTGTGTCGTATGGCCGGAACCAGGTACCCCAAATAACAACTGCCAGACCAATTCTCAGGTAACCACTTGTATGCTTTCCTACCACATACAAAATAACAATCTTCTACTTTGGTAGTAACTTTACTATGTCCTGGTTCTGGATGAAACATATTTTTGTCAACTATAATCAGCTGTTTATAGAGGTCAGCATTATGTCTTACTTCATCAATTGTCCTATGCATCACTTCAAAAAATGAATCATAGCTTGTGTTGCAATAGGAACCTGTGTAATCAGTTTTATTGTAGCATCTATAGGGAACAGTCACATTGCAGTTGCTCCAACCCACCTGAACTGTATCATTTTTGTAAAAACACACAGTCCCCTTCTGTCGAACACGCAAGTGCAATGCTACTTTATCTTGTGATGTAACATCTGATGTATCATAGATTAAATTTTCCCAGGTCTTGTTGGCTCCTAGGGGGACTGAAGTTAACAATAACCCCCCGTATGCTGTTGGCAAAGCTGTGCAAATCCAGCAATTCGAAACATTGAAGGTCTCAGCATACACATATTTGATTGCCTGGTAAGTGTTGAAGTTTGGGTACCACTCTACATGCAACTCTCCACGTTTATTCAGTTCAGTTTATGTGGCTGGGAAAAGGAATGGCCACAACAAAAAGATTATTGCCACTAGTACAGTTAACAGGATGATTATGCAATACTTCTGAGGAAACGGTTGTTCTGCATTCCTGTTTTCTCCAACTCTTCTGAGTAGTTTTATTTGGATTTTTCTGGATTCTATCATTTTTGCTTTTGACATGTGATCTTACTCTCTGCCCTAATAGGACCCTCAGCACCGATGGTTTCTTCACTGGGGTTGAGATGGATCAGTCCTATTGATCTGACCCCCCTTTGTAGCCAGACTTTGTGCTGAGGGCCCCAATGGAGAGGTAAGATTTTTGTCCAGTTCAAAGTTCTTAACTAGTTTGCAGTGCATCAGGTGGATCCACAAAGCTCGCTCTGTGATTTTGACTGCAGTGGGTGTTGAAAGAAGCACCTGGTATGGACCTTTCCACCTTGGTGATGTCTGTTTTTTCTTCTTAATATTTTTCACCCAAACCCAGTCCCCTGGGATCACTGCCACTTCCGATGTTTCAGTTTGTTCTTTATCTGAAACAGAATTTGACTGCAACAGATGTTTAGAATTCAACAAATTTCTCATATATTCAGCTAGTGTATAGTCAGCTTCCTGGTCTGCGGGCATGAGAAGTTTCCACTGGGGTGTATAATAAGCCCTTCCAAACAGTTTTTCGAAAGGAGTCAATCCTTTTGCAGTCAGAACAGTTCTCATGCTCAACAGTGCCAGGGGCAAACAATACAGCCAATTCTTTCCTGTCTCAGCTATTAATTTTCTTAATTTATTCTTTAATATTCCATTATGCCTCTCAACTAGCCCTGCAGATTGCGGATGGTATGCACAATGATTTTTTAAAGAAATACCAAAATGCTTACTTAACTGCTTTATGGTTTGGTTTACAAAGTGTGTACCATTGTCACTGTAGATCTTTTACAGAATTCTGAATCTAGGGATGATTTCTTTGACAAGAACTTTTGCCACCATAGTTGCATCTGGATTTTTAGTTGGAAAGGCTTCCACCCATATGGAAAACGTATCTACAATGACAAGACAATACTTCTTATTTTCACATTTGTTCAATTCTATGAAATCCATACAGATAGTGTGAAATGGATATGGTGGTGTAGGGAAACTCCCTTGCTTGGGCTTTAATGCCCCTTGTGCATGATGTTTGTTACAAATTTGGCACATCAAACAAAAATTTTTAGAGTAGTTTGTAAATCCGTATGTTGTGAACACTTGGTTCACCAGCTGTACCATTCCCCCCTGTTGAGACATGGCATTGCCCATGGCTCAACAAAGCTGCATATCTAAACAAATTAGATGGTAGTATCGGTTTCCCTTCTTTAGAGATGTACAGCCCCTTTTCGAGGATTGCTCCTCGTTTTACCCATCTTTGTTTTTCAGCTTGCGTAGTGAGTGTCTGCATTGTCTTTAACATTTCTAAGTCTAAAATCTCAGAGGGTTGTAGTTCTTCATTTAAAAGAAATACTTCAGAAGCTGCTTGTTTTGCAGCTGTATCAGCTCTCGCATTACCTTTTGAAATTCTATCTTGTTGCTTGGTGTGAGCTGTGCATTTACAAATAGCTACTTTCTGAGGTAACTGAATAGATTCTAAAAGATCTAAAATAAACTGTGCATGATTGATAGGTTTGCCAGTAGATGTTATCATTCCCCGGTTTTTCCACTGTTGCACAAAAACATGTACAGTAGAAAAAGCGTACTGGCTGTCAGTAAAAATGTTTACACATTTACCCTTTGCTAAGGTACATGCCTGTGTCAAGGCAATCAATTCTGCTGCCTGTGCAGATAAGTTGTGTGGTAAAGGTTTTGCTTCTATAATCTCAGTGTCAGAAACTACTGCATATCCTACTAAGTTCTGTCCTGCAGGACCCCTTTTGCATGATCCATCTACATAGTATGTCACCTCAGCATCATCCAAGGGGACATCCATGAGATCTTTTCTAAGTAGTGTTTTTTGCTCAATTACCTGCAGGCAGTGGTGTGGTGTGCCATCTGCAGGGGTTGGGAGTAAGACAGAAGGGTTCAAAGTCGTGCATCGTTCAATTGTCATGTGAGGTTGCTCAACAATATAGTCATACAGGAAAGATGCCTATCAGGGGAAAGATATGCTACTTTCTCTTGCAGTAAAATAATCGCAACTGCATGAGGCACTCTCAAAGTGAGAGGGTGGAATAAAACTACTGAGGCCGAAGCCTGTACTGCCATTGCAGCTGCAACTACTGCTTGTACACAGTGAGATAAGGACTGTGCCACTGGATCTAGTTGTGATGAATAGTAAGCAATGGGGCATCACTTGTCCCCATGCTGTCGTGTTAACATTGATGTCATATAACCTTGCTTACAATCTACAGTTTGGAAAAAACGTTTATGGTAGTTTGGTAATCCTAGAACTAATGAGGATGCTATTAACTGTTTCAGTTTGCAGAAAGCAGATTCTGCCTCTGGTGTCCATTGTAACAAATCCTGTGCTGCCATAGGCTTTTTATATATCAGGTCAGTCAGAGGTGCAGATTCCAAGGCATAGTTTGGAATCCAACTCTGGCAAAAATTAGTTGTACCCAGGAAGGACATCATTTCCTTCTTGGTAGTGGGTTGTGGCGCTTGCAAAATTGCTACTTTTCTGTCCTCATCTAATGTTCTACCTTCTTTGGATATTACATATCCTAGGTATTTGACTTGTTTTTTACAAAGCTGCAGTTTATTTTTATTCACCTTATGTCCTTCAGCGGCTAAAAATCGTAATAGCACTATGGTATCTTCTTTACAATCTTGCTGGGTGGGGGCCGCCAGCAAGATGTCGTGAACATAAAGTAAAATCTGACTGCCTCTTGGAGGGGTAAATCCCATCAAGTTGCTTGCCATTTCTTGTGAGAATATTGTTGGACTTTCACAATATCCCTGTGGTAGCCGCGTATATGTATACCTTTTCCCCTGAAATGTGAATGCAAACCAATACTGGCTGTCAGGGTGTATCGGTATCGAAAAGAACGCATTGCTGATGTCTACCACAGAAAAATACTTCTGTTGAGGTTTTAAATCATTCAACAGGGTGTATAGGTTTGGCATCGTAGGTGCCCTTGGTATTACTGCGTCATTTACAGCTTGTAAATCTTGGACCATACGCCATTCTCCATTTGCTTTTTTAACAGGAAATAAGGGTGTGTTACATGGTGAAACAGGAGATTCCACCAGCACCCCTTCCTTAAGTAAAGCTGCTATGATAGGTTTGATTCCTGCCTCTGCATCTTTTCTTAAGGGATACTGTCTTCTCTGTGGTCTAAATGCTGACTTTGGCGTGATAGTAACTGGTCCCGCTGTACGAATAAGTCCTACATCTGATTTTCCTGTTGACCAGAGAGTTTCTGGTATATTCTGTAAAGCATTCTCTTCCTCCTTTAATAGGAGTGCTAATCAGCTGTCCTTGCTAGACTGCAAGTGTATGGCTGGGTGGGTCTGAGTTATCCAATTCAACTTCTGTATTTGTATTCCCTGCTCTGACAATTCTAATTCTATCTGTTTCTACCATCTCGTGACTTTTTCTCCTAGGTCTGCCCATTCTATATTTTTGTTCTTGGTTAAGCTAACATGTGGTAATCGATTAGATTTATAAAGTGTAAAGAACTCCTGGGGCATTGAACAGCTGGCTACACTGTTCCCTTCTGTGTCCCAGTACAGATTACGTAATATCAATCTGTTTGCATGATTTTTAAACAATTCTTGCTCATATTCCTTATCAGGTCCTGGTGTGTTACAATAATACAGGGTACAGTGCAACAAGTGTTGCTTATCAATGTCAAGGGAGGGGAACTTCCTGATGACTACATTCATTAATTCTTCGGTCACAGTCCCTGGGCCAGTCGTAACCAAGTCCTGGCTGTACCAATAAAACATTTCACCCTCCGATTGCACTGCAAAGGTATCAATTTGTCGCTGTGCTTCCATACCCTGCATGGTTGGGACTACTGCTATACCAAATAGCTGTATGAGGTCTCTGCCCAAGAGGTTTACTGGGCATTTTGCAGAAACAACAATTTTGCTTTTCTGAGTCAATCCTGAAACTGGATCAGTTATTGAAATATTATGGGAGAGGGGCTCCTGATACAGCTGTCCATTAGCTGCTTTTACCAGTATGTAATCAGGTGACTCTGTGTTTTCTGGTAGTTTGAAGGGATGTATCAGGGTTCGTGATGCCCCCGAGTCACACAAGAATTTGACTTCCCTCCCTTCTACCAAGAGTGTAACTTCTGGTTTTGTGTCTGCTAAATAGAGCTCCAGGCTCAATAAAGCTAGGTCTAATATTTGATTTTCTTCACTGTCACTAATTTCTTGCACTTCCTCTATTTCTTCTGTCACATCCTCTACTCCCTCTATCACATTCTCCTTTGTCCATTTTCTGCTATCCCCTTCTAGTGATTCCTCACCCTCCTTGTCTTCCATGGTTGCCTTCTTGTTTTTCCTGCAATCCCTTGCCAAATGTCCCTTTTTACCGCATTTGAAACATTCACCCCTTTTCTTTAGCCCTTCAAAGTCCTCTGATCGCTAATCAGATTGTTTGTTTCCCTGTGCATTTTTCTTGTACTTTTTCCCAGACTGCACTACATAAACTTCTGCTCCATCTTCTACAGAAAATACTTGAGCTTTCTTTTTCTTTTTGCTATTGAAATGCCTTTCGGCATGCCTAGCATATTCAAGTAATGACTGTAACCTGCTTGTACGATGGTCTACCATGTGTTTTGTAATAAAACTGCTTATAGGTGCAATACTGCCTTTTAATAATGCATTCTTTAACTGCTGTTCATATGGGGAATCTTGTGTTTGGTCTTCAGGAACCTGCATTCCACAGTGGTTATTAAAACATTCTAATAATCTGGCATAATACCGGTCAATAGTTTCACCTTCTTGTTGGATGCATTGATTAATGCAAGTCCAGTCTGCCCTAGGCTTCCATTTTTCAGAGATGCGGTCTGTAAGACCTTTTAATCTGTTGTCTAGTTCTGTGCTGCTATGTGGGAGGGGTCTGTGTGCAGCGTCATGGGGATTCCAGTTGCCACTAATCATGTGCCAATCTGGTCCCACAATTTGTCTAACTACTTTTTCTACCTCTTCTCCGTTTAAGTTATAACTCAGCCTCATTCCTTGTAAATCTTCTGAGAATTTTCTAAAATTAACTTTTGGATGGGGAATTCCCTCAGTGGCTTTCCAGATATCTTCCGGAGTCAAGGGTCTATGCACTAAAATTGTTGGGTCCTGATTATCTTGACCTGCCTGAGGATTAGGTACTTCTATAAGTGGACATATTTCTTCTTCACTCATAGATCGTGAATTCTTAACCATTTGATATAACTCAATGCCTTCATTTGAGTTACCTGCCCGTGTTCGAGACCTGGTCCCGATGGGATCTCTAATAAATGGTTTTATTTTTACAATGTCTCTATTTTCAGTGACAACAGGGTAGCGTGAGGGTGGACTAACCTGTTCACTTGCATCATATTCTGGTAAGGGAGACGGAGGGGCCGATGCTATTACTAAGTTATTGTCCTCCTTGTCTAAAAACATTGTTTTTGAATTGTTGTTCTTTTGATCCCTACGGTTTACTTCCTCAATCCACCTGTGTGCCCGAGGAATTCTTAATTTGCGTCGATTTTTTACCCGACCTTTGGAATCGGTTTTAAGCTGTTTGACAAGTTTGATAAGCAAGGATTTTTCTAATTTTTCCATTGAATTCATACTTATTAACCCATTTTGAATAATATTTAATATTGTTGGCAGGCTGCGACTGCATGTATTTTGCGTCCTCTGTTAACGGCGGATTTTGGGGTCTTTTTGTGCAATTATTACCCATTTTGTTCTACCCTTTTGATTGTTATGTAACTTCTCTGATTTTTAACGTGGTACCACGGATTTTGTTATAGTCTCTTCAGAATGACTGCCTACCTATTCTGTTTCTCCTGATCTATGACAGGACAGTAATCTTTTCTGTCCCTGACTTGTAAAATATAGTCTTGACAAAAGCAATACAAATCTTGTCCCTGATCTAAAACAGAAAACAGAAAAAAGTAGATTCACCTTACCTGAGCCCACGTGATTGATCACCTGATTCGTGGAGACCCATCCTTCAGTTGCAGATCAGAAAGTGGCTAGCCTCTTTTGTACGACAATTCAGTCAGAGGGCTTTTCAAATAAGAAGAACCGATTTGGTTTCTTCCCCGTATGGTTTCAACCACATGGCGCGTCTGATCCGAGGTGAAGAGAGGGTTCCGGTCCGAAGGACCAATCTGTCAAAGGAAAAAACTTCAAAGACCAATTCATGTAGGTTCAAGTATGGCACCCTTTATTGCTTGCAGCAAGGAGACAAAACATGCAAATACAAGATTTGTCTAAATTACTAGTGAGTAGTATGCTACGTTTATACAGTTCTATGAAATGTTACTTTTCTATGGATGACATAGTTAGACACAGCTTTCT
The DNA here is from genome assembly GCF_019279795.1 of Protopterus annectens. Lineage (NCBI taxonomy): Eukaryota > Metazoa > Chordata > Ceratodontiformes > Protopteridae > Protopterus > Protopterus annectens. Next base: position 171,468,586 of record NC_056746.1, on the reverse strand, counting down.
GTATTACTCTACAGAAAATGTTACTTAGATTTCCTGCTGACATGTTCAGATTTAAAACTCACTATGTGTTACATAGAAAATGTTACTTGGATTATTGTTGATTTACAAAAACATTTGAGAAAAACAACCTGGCCTTGGGGCTTATTTTTAGCCCACTACAAACTTTCTATTCTTCAATTGTGCAGTTCTAATATATATGTGTTACATTTTACCTATATTCAAGGTACATTTCTAGCTTAGGTACAAGTAATGCTGACTACGGTTTATACTTTCAAACAGACTTTGTTTTCATTATCAATAGCTTTAGCAGCTGTGTACTTTCTCATGGCATAAGCAGAAAATCAATAACTCTTTGTTAAGTCTCATGACACTAGCAGAAATTAAACACTTATTATTATTATTTTCATGACATTAGCAGAAATTAAATGCTTTCCTGTTAATTTCCATAGCATAAGCAGATCATAGCTGCGCATATTTTCATGACATAACAGGATTGGAATGTCTCTAGTAGCTTGTGCAGATTCATGCAGTGTGAACAGAATAAATGTATTAACCCTTTTAAACCTCAAATGCACTAAGCATGCATATTACTAATACATATTTTTCTAACACACTGTTAATGTTATTTTCAATCTCCACATATTACCCTATAAGCATCTTCATATGTGTAGCTTGTGTCAATATTAAGTTGTTGCCATTTAGCTAATAACCCTGGATATAGCGATCCGAATGTTGGCATTTTTAGAATTCTAAGACCCCTCGGCACTACTTTGAAGCAGAGGCATGCCTCCATATGTTTACGCTGCCATTGTGTATTTTTTAATTTATTGAATAAATTCTCTATTTTACGAGTATGCTGCAATAATTTAAGTGCATAATCAGCTTCACAGTCATTGTTTCCTGCATTTAGCAGGTCTGTTCTATGTAGTTTTAAAAGAGCATTCGCTTCAGCATTCATTAGTCTTTTAAAAATTGACTCCATTTCCGTAACATTTTTACACTGCATTCCCAGTTCTGGGTTGTAATCGAGTTCAGTTTCATCCACATTCTCATTTGCCATGTTACTACTTGCCGCAACAATAAAACAACAAATAAATGAGCAGAGAGGCAGCAGCAGACTGAAGGCGTCTGGCAGAAATAACAAAATAGTCCCGTAACAAAGCTTCCAGACACCACCACAGCAAAAACGATGCTTTACAATTGTATATTCAAACAGCAGCAAACAGCTAGTACAATATTTAGTATCAGCTTCAGTACCAAATGTTGGTACTCTGAGGGATAACTGTTTGTCTGATGAAGGGTTGATTGTAACCCGAAAGCGCTTACAAGAAGTTTCTGTTCAATTCTTTTGGTGAAATAAAGCTTTTAAAGGTATCGTATTGTTGTGGTGGTATTTGGCTACATTGCTATTAAGCTTGTCATTGAAGGGGATACCAAATATTGTATCAGTCGTGCTGGTGTTTGGCTATACTGCTATTAAGCTTGGTACTGAAGCTGATATTAAATATCGTACTAGCTGTGCTGCTGTTTGAATATACGATTGTAAAGCATCGTTTTTGCTGTGGTGGTGTCTGGAAGCTTTGTTACAGGACTAATTAGGAAAACATTTAAGAGAGGAATAAAAGAGGGAGCACAGAAGAAAATGGTCTGAAAACAGAACATGTAACATATTTTATGAAATGGTATGTTAGTACTGTTTGCTGTACTTGATGCTGGTGACCCAAACCCAGAAGTGAATAAGAGGCCAGGAGGTAAAAGTCCACTGGCAGGCTAGAGTAATTGTGTGATAATCTGGTCTCCATTTCAAGAGGAGGGGGTAAAAGGAACGTGATGGTCAGTGCAGAAGCATGCAAACAGTGGAAATACACCTCCATGGAAGCAAGGGAACATCTTCAGATACAGAGGAATGTAATCTTCAAACCAGGTCTTGGATGTAAAAAGTAAATTCTTGGAAGAGTGACCTTACAGGTGAGACTTATATAGCTTATAGACTTAGAGTATATCAATGGACTATTTCAGATAAAGACAAACTTTCGCTAAGGGGATGTAACCCTGGAGCATGTTGTATTAGTGACAGGGTCCAAAGGTATGGAAATGGGGAGCTTACCTCCTACTTCACACAGGGAAGCTAAAGTTATTTTTGGTGAAATGTCTGGTTGAAATGATCCATCAATGTTTCAGAATTTGAGGATAATATCATAACTATGCTGGAGCATGTAACATTGTAAAAGTGGGTTTACTTTCATTCAGTCAAGTCACCTTATGGCATTATTTTTAACATCAACAAGCATCAATCAAAAATGCTAACAAGAAAGAAAAAAATCTTTTAGCATTTACATATACAAACTACCTGGTGGCATAACAGTGGGTGAAGAGAAAAACCTCACTGGAGTAGGCTATTGCTCTCTCAATCAAAGTCAGTGCAGTTCAAAGAAGCTGACATAAAAAGAACTTAAAATAAAGACACTTGAATGGACTATACTCATAGTAGAGTAGGATAGCTATAATACTGCATCCTTCATTCAGTGCACTATATTCTTATCAGCCCAGGCTATCAGGAATGAACTCGTATTTCCAACACATATAAGCCCTGAACCCCCCCCCCCCAACTGTGGAATGAATACCATAGCTTCTGTCAGGAAAAGTGGTGTAGCAGGGTGGTATATGTACAAGAAAATAATTTAAGAAAATGAAACCGCAAATACTAGTAATTTTTATGATATTAAGGACATGTATTAGGACAAGTATTCTGGAAAGAAAGTGCTCATGTATTCTAACAACTGTCTGAATTTATGTTTCTATTTTTCTTCCAATACATGTGAGTATTCCTTTATGAAGCAAAAATACTGAAAGTTTTTTAGTTTGCAGATTTTCTCCAGGTTATTGTTTAGCTGGGGTGCCTTTTATGTGGTGTATGTATGTCTTCTTTATGTCTGCTGGGTGCTTCAGTTTCCTCCTACATCCCAGAGATGTGCTATAGAAAAGTCTTTAAATTGTTCATCGGGTTGCATATTGTGTGAAAGTGACTGGGACTGTGATTGTGTATGTGTGCGCTTGTGTGTGTGTATACTTCCTGCCCGTGTGTATGTGTGTGTGTGTGTGTGTGTGTGTGTGTGTGTGTGTGTGTGTGTGTGTGTGTGTGTGTGTGTGTGTGTGTGTATGTGTGTATATATATATATATATATATATATATATATATATATATATATGGGTCTACTACCGGAGATCGAAATTACACTATTTTGAAATCCAATAGTAGATGCCCACTAGCAGTGCACTTCACGAAATGCACTTCATGAACACCACTTGAGCGATGTTCACGGACCTTAGGGTTAGGGCTTGGGTTAAGGATAGTGGATAGCTAGTAGGGCTATCCACTATCTTTAACCCAAGCCCTAACCCTAAGGTCCATGACTACCGCACCACAGTGGAGGAAATTGTATGTCCTCCACGGTGCAGTAGTGTCACAGACCTATGTCCTCCACTGTGGTGCGGTAGTCACGGACCTTAGGGTTAGGGCTTGGGTTAAGGATAGTGGATAGCTAGTAGGGCTATCCACTATCCTTAACCCAAGCCCTAACCCTAAGGTCCGTGACTACCACACCACAGTGGAGGACATTGCCCATTCGTTCTAGTGGTTTTCGCGAAAGTGCATTTTCGGTGAAGTGCACTTTCGCGTTACTGGATTTTGATCTCCGGTAGTAGACCCATATATATATATTTATATATATATATATATATATATATATATATATATATATATATATGTAGCTACATATATACAGATGCACACACACACACACACACACACACACTGTACAGCATGTGTATGTGTGTGTGTGTGTGTGTGTGTGTGTGTGTGTGTGTGTGTGTGTGTGTGTTTGTATTTGTGTATGCAAATCGACTGGTACCTTGTGCAGGATGACCATTTTTGTCTTGTGCCCTATGAAGGCAGGATTTTGGAAGATGGGGGAGACCCTGGGACCAGTGGCAGATTATAACAGAAATATTTTGGGTGGCCATCCAGGGCCCATGGCATCAGGGGGACCATCAAGCTAGCCAGAATGCAAGAGCAGGACATTTTCATTTTTCAAGATGTGTCTCACTGCACTGCCACATGTCCATGTACGAGTGTATGATTATTTGATTAAACAGAGCATAAACACTGATACATGAATGGCAATTAGGGCAGTAAAGAGACCTTTGGAAGAAACATGGTGGTCCAGTGGGATATTGAACAAGAAAAAGAGAAACCTAATTAAAGAGTTAACATAGCTGAGCACCAACCTGCTTATCTTAAGCCATGCACCTTCACATCCAACTTTGTCATGAGGCTCCATACCTTCGGAAATGCATTGGTTTCTTGCAGCTTGTCAAACAACTATTTTTTTAATCTCCTTGCAATTATCAGCAACAATTCCTTGTTTGGCACTGTCAGTTTGTTTTTTCAGAACTTGCTAAAGACATAACCTGACCAAACTTGACAAGAAGACTGGTTGATGGCACACTTCTCACAGGGTGTGCAGAAAGTCTGGCAGCTGGAGAATATTAAATACTAAAGAGATTTTTCAGGTGCAGAAGACCAGCATCTGTGGACATGGTACCACAAGATAAGTTACCTTCTTTTTTTCCTAACTCTAGTAAGAAAGCCAGTCATATGCAGTAGATGACTTCACAGGAGGAGTTATTGAGAAGAGAAGGAAAATCCAAATCACCTGTGCCTGGTTTTGCAGAATCTCCCTGAGTTTGCCTTATATTGTTGGTCCATTCCTTGTAACATAACATATTTCATGTTTTTTTTTTTGTGGCAAATTGCCAAAGACTAGGGTCACTAAATAAGTGACAGACATTTGAGTTTCAGACTTCATATCCTTCAGAAAATGCATGCTAAATTCTATTATTCTAGTAACTTTTTAAGTAAATAACATCAACATTTAAAATCTGTGCCTGATTTGGGGCTTTTCTCCACAGTAGCTATTTCTTTTTTGAGCTAAGAGGTTAAGAGCTATGCTGTTGGGCTGGCAAGTATCTGTGCATTTATGGAAAATGGGAGTTAAAATATGTTGGGTAACTATTATTTGATCCCAGCAGGCAACTAGATATGGGTAGTGGGTGGCTTTGGAGGGGGAGTGTTTATGGGGCAGGCTAGCATCTGTGCATTTCTGTAAAATGGAGTTCAAATACATGTTTTTTTATTTATGTTACTATTGCAGAGAAGCACATATGAATAGTCAATGGCTTTGCATGCGAGGGAGTACTGTGAGTCTAGTAAGTAACCAGGAAGTTATTTGTCTTACCGGCTCAAAACCGTGTGAAAATAATACAGCTACTATGCCTAAGGAAAGCAATGGAGTGGTAGCTTCTGAAGTATCAGACTTTAATTGTACACCACGGATTTTCAAAGATTTAAATACAGAAAGTGAACTGGGAGGAAGTGGAACTTCTACTATACCTTTAGGCCAACAACAACGGACATTCTTGGCAGCACTGGCAAGCAGGTTAAAGGAAAAAGACAAACAAACTAACCAGGTACCTGTACAAATTAATAATAACAAAAAAACGGACATGAAGGACTGGTTGCAGGTTAGTTTTACTAGTAAATTTGTATCTAAAACATTTGAACCTGCACCAGTCAATGACTCTTATAACATCAAATTACACAAACTGTCTAAACTTTTAAACAAATACAGGACTTTAGATATTGAGAATGTATTTTGGATGGTTTTGTTCCTAAAGGATTAAGGTTATGGAAATACCCTAATAATGTCATACCTGATAGTGACTTTCATAATGAACTGCTGGATATAGTTAACAGATGTGGACTGGAAATTCTTAAGGCTATGGTTAAAGAAAATGATAGACTGAAAAGTGAACTACAGAAGGATATCGAAGTTTTAAATGAGTATATTAAAGATGATTTAATTAATTCTATTCATACTAAACAAAGTAAATATTATAATATAATGGCTGAAACTGATAAGAAATGTGATGAACTGGTAAAAAGGAAACTGAAGAAGTTACAGAGAGACCTAAATGAATACAAAAATAAACTGAGCTACCCCAAACCTAAGTACGTTTATAGGACCTGGGAAACAGTGGGAAGGGACCAGGAGAATGAGGCTGATCAAAACAATGACGTACAAATAGGTGAACGTATGACTGAATTAGATGATTTTAATGAAACCCCACCCTTGAGGAGATCTGAAAGAATAAAGAATAATTATTATCAAAGACAGAATTTTTGGAGAGGGGGGAGAAGGGGGAGGGGGAGATACTAAATACTTCAAGTATCCCTCACCCCGACTTGGAAAGTGACAACACGATTAATCAAGACGAAAATAATGTTTATAGGTTCACCAAGGATGGCTATAGTATATATAATTTCAGTGGAATTGAACTGAAAAATGAACATTTTAGCCTTCTGTCTAGAGGTATGAAGTTCATACCATTAAAAAGGGAGACCTAGCCAAATGTCTAATGGATGTGAAGATGTTTACTAGGAAAGTGAATTTAGAACTATTCTTCCCACAGGACAAGGTTATTAATCAATTTAATGAATTAAAGACAAACAGTGTGTTCAACCCTCCCTTGCATCCACAGATTAAAAACTTTGAACTCATGGTGGGAAAAAAAATAAGAGAAGGCTTTTCTAAGGTAAAATACAGGGCTAACTTGGACACCAATGAAAACAAAGTTTTAAATGATTTAAGGAACAACAAAAATATAAGGGTTATGAAACCCAATAAGGGAGGGGGGAACAGTACTTATGGACAATTTGACATATGAAGGAAAAATGAATGATATTTTAATGGATACTACTAAATATACTAGCGTGTCAATGAACAAAATCAACATAGCATATAGAAGAATAGATGTGGCCTTAGAAGGCATGCTATTGGAAGGATTAATAGACCAAAAAACACTACATTTGCTAAAGGTGGATAAGGCAAAAATTCCCTCCATTTTTGGAATCCCCAAACTCAAAAAAATGGTTGAGATCCACCTCTGAGACCTATAGTCTCATCAGAAGGATCCAAAACATTATCTTTAGCTAAATACATTGACTTCAAATTTAAAAAGTATTTGGTTAAAGAGAAAAATATTTTGAGGGATTCATAGAATTTTTAAGAGAAATAAAAGGTGATTTATTCAGGGATTACATGTTGTTTTTAGCTATTGATGTAGTAGATCTTTTTTCTAGCATTCCTCATACAGAAGGTATTAAATTATTAGAGGAAATTATTTTTAATGAAAAAGATATGACACATAATGACTGACATGCTTACAGTTGATGTAACTAGTTTTAAAATATAATTTTATAAATTTTAAAGGTGAATTTTACCACCAAATAAAAGGAGTAGCAATAGGGGCAGCATGCGCCCCTACCTATACAAACTTAATCCTTGCTAGCTGGGAAGAAGTTGTCTTAAAATCCATTTATAAGGAATGTTGGTCTATGTACAGAAGGTTTTTAGATCATATATGTATTTTATGGGTTGGTTCAGATGGCAAAATACAAGAATTTTTAAGTTTTTTAAACAGTAGTACCTCCTTTTTACAATTCACACACAAAGTTTCCCAAGAAAGACTGCAATACTTTGATGTGGAGACATATAAAGAAAACAAAAAAAATTAACTCTAATGTATATAGAAAAAACACATTTTCAAATTCATACGTGCACTTTAACAGTGCACATCCTTGGCATTATAAAAAGAATATAGTGAAGGATCAATTTGTCAGATCATGCAGGATGACCTCACTTGATAAAGATTTTGAAAAGGAGGTGCAGACCTTAGAGACAATGTTTAGGGCCAGGAAATATCCTGAATTTATGACTGAAAAAAACAAGAAGGAAGTATGGGATGGGAGAAAGGATAGGTTCAAACCCATTCTAGGTGTTAATCTCGAAAAAGATAGGAACAAACAACATGAAGAAGAAAACTTTGGAAGGGCACTGGTTTTAGAATATAATGCCAGTGCCAATATGATAGGAAAAGTCATGGAATCTGAATAGCAAAGGTTTATACATTTTACAGATTTAGACAAAATATCAAAGGACAATCTAAAAAATGTCTATACAAATTCCCACAACCTAAATAAACTAATAGAAAATGATTATGGGCAAGTGAACAAAAGTATGAGAAGGAATGGTACATACTAATGTGAACACTGTTCACAATATATATATATATATATATATATATATATATATATATATATATATATATATATATATAATAAAGAAAACATAGTTGTAGAAGGGAGGGTTTAGTAATAAAAGGAAAATAATTTTACAACTGTGATTCTAGTGGTCTAATATATTTTGCAGTATGGCAATATGCTCCGGTTTTTACATTTGAAAAACTGAAAGGAAACTAAAGAAAAGAATATATGAGCATTATTATGACATATGTACTAAAAAAGAGAACAACACTTTATACAAATACCAACAAATTTGCACAAATGCCCATTACTTATTTTTTTGTTTTAGAAAGGGTTAAGAAGGATATAAGAGGGGGGTTGTGGGAAGAAAGTATTGAGTACAGGGAGCTGTGGTGGCAAGTGACTTTACAAGCAAATGCATTACCAGGCTTCAAAGAATATTTCCATAGCTCCCTTATTAAAATTAAGAGCTGCTAAATTGTAAATTATAATATTTTTAGATAAGACATTGTCATTCTATATGGTTTTACAAATGTTCCTTTAAACGCCTTCCTTTGACACACATTATTATGCTTTAGTTTATTCAAATAGATACAATCTTTTTAAGAAAGGAACATGAGTTGTTTTCTCATTTTGAAACTTAATTGTAGTACTATTTTTAGCCACAAGACAGAGTATTAACACAATGAATAATATGTCTAATTACTAAGTATGATTTTAGGTTATTAACAAGTATTATTTTATAAGAGATTATTTATTTATAATTATTAATAACTTAAGGCTTTTAATCAGCTTAATGTGATTTATATATATATATATATATATATATATATATATATATATATATATATATATATTTAAATAAATTAAATTCATATATTTATTCATTTTAAGTTTTTAAAGAAGTGTTTTACAACTTTGATTCATTCTGCTTAATTGATTGTTAAATGTGTTAATTTAGGATGATATATAAGTGCACTTTATTTTGTCAGTCCGCATCTGATGGTTTCTTATAAACAAAAACATATTGCATTTGTGAAGCGTTAATGTGCTTTGTGGAACGTCTGCTTTGGTTGAATAAATATCCTTTACTATCATTTGGCTGGTGTTTTCCACATCCCTTGGCACTCTTTGCAGTTTTTCAGTGTTTTTGTGCCTTGGTGGAACTCTTTTTTGGATTCCCTATGAAACCCTCATCCTAGGTGATGTCAACCTAGACTGGTCCAGACATAAAACTGACTCCCCTCAATTCAGTATAAATCTATACGGTTACCATCAACTAATAACTTCCCCCACCCAACTCCATAAAAACCCAACTTCTAACTCCATCATTGACTGGATACTCACCAACTCTCCTAACCTCTGTCACAACCCCATTATGCTACCAGACCAACTTAGTGATCACCTACCCATCTCTGTCCTTAGATACATCTCCCAACCTCCCAAACCTAATCATTATAGAGACTGTCAAAAACTTTCCAACTTCAACATTACCCATTTCAACTTTATTCTATCTTCCACTAACTGGTCGTTCCTTAAACATATCCCTCTAGATGAAGCAGTAAATAGTTTTAATAACATCTTCCTAAATACCCTGAACTCCCTTGCTCCCTTTAGAAAGATAAGAATAAAATACAACTATGCTCCCTGTCTTTCCAAAGACACTAAGTCCCTTATGATCCAATGAGATAAAGCCTGGAAAGCCTGGACCAAAACTAAAGAATTACCCTTCTTTCATAACTATGGACATCTCAGAAATCTCACAAAGAAACAATCCAGTGCTGATAAAAAGTCCTTCTTCAACTCTGCCCACCTGAATAGCAAGTCCAGCCCCTGGAAGATCTGGTCAACTATAAGTAAAATTCTTTCTCCTGGTTGCCCCGCTAACCACTCCCCCTGCCCTAATACATCCCCACTATAAACAGCCACCCTACTTAACAAACACTTTATCAACACCACTCAGGCACTCTTACCATCCAATGGAAACACTACAACTCAACCTACCCCTCCCTACCCACCTAACGATAACCCTTTCACCTTACATCCTGTTCCCACTTCTTATATACAATCTCTACTTCTTAAGCTTAAACCCTGCTCTCCTTCCACTGATAATCTACCTCCTACCTTCCTCAAACTGGCTGCTGACTCCATTGCTTTCCCAGTGTCTATACTAATCAATAGGTCCATCCAGGAATCCACTGTACCTACCCTCTCAAAATCCTTTTTCACTATTCCCCTTTATAAAGGTGGCAACTCTACTAACCCATCTAACTACTGTCCCATAGCTATTCTATCCCCCCTCTCTAAAATTCTCGAAAAATGCATCCACTCACAACTACTAAAACACCTCCTCCAAAGCAGTCTTCTCACACCCACCCAGCATGGTTTCCGTCCCAACCATAGGACAACTACTGCTCTCCTATCCTTTACCCATACCATAGCTGAGGCCCTAGACAACAACAAACTTATCTCCTGTCTCTTCCTAGACCTTTCCAAAGCATTTGATACTGTCTCCCATCCCCTACTGTTATCTAAACTTGCTAGACTCAACCTATCTTCCTCCACCCTTTCCTGGTTCTCCAGTTACCTATCCCACAGGCAACAGTCTGTTAAATGGCTCTCTTCCTCTTTCCCCATTCCTACCTGTCCCAAGAGGAGTACCCCAAGGCTCCATCCTGCACCCCCTCCTGTTCAATATCTTCACTAATGATCTCCACTCATATTGCAAACAATCCTCCCTCATACAATATGCCGACGATTCAACACTCATCTCTGAACTCTATACACTCACTCAAAACACCTTTTCATCTATTGAACAGTGGCTAACCAGCAACTTACTCATCCTTAACCCAAAAAAGACCATACTCCTACTATTTCTTCCCCATTCTCTGACTCACCACATATCCTCCTTTTCAAATAAAACAATCATTAAACCTGAAACTCACACTAAATTGCTAGGAATCATCATTGATGATGAACTCAAATTTAATATGCACCTTATCCAATGCATAAAAGAGACTAACCAGAAACTAGGTTTACTTTATCATTACAAAAGATTTCTAACTCCAAATGCTAGACTCTCCCTTGCTCAAGCTCTCCTCCTCCCCCTTCTTTATGCTGCCCTTGTGTTCACAAACATTCAAGCCACAACCTTAAACAAACTCCAACAAACTTATCATAAAATAGCTAGATTCATCGCAAACCCTCCATATGATACTCATCACTGCCTACCCCTTACATCCCTCGGCTGGTTTGAGTTCCCCCACCTACTGTTGCTATCGCAACTTCAAATGTTACACTTCATTCTCTATAAACCTTCATCCTACCCTGCTCTCTCTTCCTTCATCTCTATCTACACATCTACTCGTACTCTTCATACCTCAAATCAACAACTACTACACACCTACCAACCAAAAAAAGCAGTAGGCAAACTCCTATATAAACACTCCATCGCTCAAACTTGGAATAAACTTCCTAGAAACATATGTTCCATCATCCACCCATCCCACTTTAAAGACAAATGAAAAGTCCACCTGCTTAACTCCAAAATCTGTCCTTGTCAAACTCCAACTTAACTCCTCTCTCCACTTCTTGGACTCCTCTCAGTGCCCCCCTCTCAGCAAAGTATTCATTCTACTCGAGGACATGTATTCCTGCTTTATACTCATATATGTTTGGAACAAACTCTTTCTGTAAATATGTATATAAATCACTACTGTGATCATTTAGGATAGACATAACTACAGATGTTAAATTTTACTTCTGTCTTGTGTACATTTTTTAATTTGTCTTTTAAATATTATTGTATAATCTCATTTTTTCTGAACACATCAATGTATTTGTTTTCAGGCTTCTGTATTTAAATATTTGTATTATTGGAGCTTTTCTCCTCAGGTCTCCACTGAAAATGGGCCACAAGCCCAGCTTGACTAACCTGGTTAACAAATGTCAATAAATAAATAAATAAATAAATAAACTGTCATTGATTTTGCAGAATGTTCCTGACTTTGTTTCATATTTATAGTTCTTTTCCCATAACATTTATGATTTTCTGGAAAACTGTTCCAGATTGCAGTCACTAAATAATGACAGATATTTGAGGATCAGACATTGTAAAATGCATAATAATGCAAAAGCCATTATTTTTTCAACTTAGAAGTATATAAGAGCATTTTTTAAATGCACAAAGCCCAGTATTTTTACAGCTTGAAAGTATATAAAGAGCAATGTTTATAAAATGCCCATAATGTTGGTCCTTTGTCCAATTATTTCTGGCTTTGCCCTTGATTCTTGAAGATGTTGAGATTTAGCGTCATTGCCACTGTAATTTTTAGCTTTGTCCCTCATTATTGAACTAAGAAGTTGAGAGGTATGTGTAAGACTAACGTGATTTTTGAGAAATACCCGAGTGCTTTACTGTGGCTGCTATTTGTGTGAAACAATGTTGAAAATTATTTGTTTACTGTGGCTATTTGAAAATGCATGGTAATACAAAACATATTATTTTAGTAGCTTAGTAGTCTATAAGAGTAATATCTAAAATTTGTCTCAGTTTGTGGGTTATCACCCTCATAATCTTTTAGCTTTTTCCCTTATTACTGAGTTAAGAGGTTAAAAGGTATGTGCAAGACTAATGTGATCTTTATGACACACCTGAGTACTTTACTGTGGCTACTAGCCATATAAAACAAAGCTGAAAATATTTTTATCACATCTTATCACAGATGTCTGAAATATATCCAGTTAATAAAGTTGCTACAATATCTGGGTGGGGAGGGTTGTCTTTGGATGAAAGTAACTTACCCTCTTGTTGTATGCTGATTTTAGTCACTAATTTGGTTTTGCTGAGCAAGTGCAAGTTTGTGTGGAATAAGCTGGAATATTTTACTGAAATTACTGTCTGTTTGCAGGAAACAGACTTGAATAATGTCACTGTAACCAACAAACTATTATTATTATTATTATTATTATTATTATTATTTTGTATCCTTTGAGTTGCAATCAATCAACAATGTGGCTATAATTGCTGAGCATGGGGGCTTACTGTAGATGAAAACAACTGACCCTCATTCATGCTTAATTTAGTCATTAGTCTGGCTCTTCAGGACTAGTGTGCATCTCTGTAAAGCAAACTGGAATACTTTAGTCTGGCCATTTTTATCATATTAGGCATACAAGATGTATACAGTCAAATTGGCTTTAATTGATAAATATAAATGTTGGTGGAATGACAACAGTTTAAATTGTCTTTATGGTTGAAATGTTCTGAAATGGGTAGTTTTGTTACTATTGGTTAGTAAATTCTGTTATTTTCTTGCAGGAAATATAGTCAAGCCTACAAATTTAAAACATACACAAACAAATTTTATTATTAAACAACTGCAATTTGAAACAATCTGGAAGATAAGGATGCATTTAAATGAAACAGAAGGGTGAATTTAAAAGAATGTGTGCATTTGTGCATGGTCCTAAACAAGTGTCAGGAGAGACCTATTGTATGAAAAATGCCAGAGGCCCAAGGTACACTTAATCCACCATTCCCCGAGACCACATATACACCTGATTTAGTGTAGTGATAGCTGAACCCAACTTTATGTGGAAATAGTTTTCAGTGTCCAGTTTGTCAAAAGTCAATTGAATTTTCTTATAAACTAGTGGCTGTGCATGCTGGTCCCTTCTCGTGGATGAAGAGAATGCAGGCATGACAGCCATTCTGGCCATCATAGCTGCATTTACCATTCTGCCATAAATGTGGAACTCCTGTGCTGAATGGCATGAGGGTTGCACAGCTCAACCTGAATGGCAGCCCTGGTACTGCAGGGAACCTACCTGCAATACCAGGTCTTTCATACAGGTAGAGATGTCAAGCAGGACAACTTCAGCCATATTCATTAGGCCCACTGAACTTGAGTAAGTTTGCAATATGCTGAACATAAGTTATAGGAATCATTATTAGTTATAGATCCATATTACCTGCTTTTAGGATATCAGGACTCCTGATCATTCAGTACCTCATTATTAATAAATACCCAATTGGATGAACCCTGTTTCTGGGATGATATAAGCCCATGGGGTGGGAGTGGAGAAGTTACTTTGCAGTAGCACAGACTGGATGGTAGAGCTTGTCCACTCTCCTATTCAAAAGATTTTGAAATATGGTCAAAGGAGTTTAGTTACATTGCAGTGCATTGTTTTCATGAATGCAAATACTCAATGTGGGAATTCGGTCCACATATATCTTACTTTGCACATATCAAAAGTGATTGTTCACAATATTCATAAAAGCTGACAAAGAATTATGCATGTGCACCCAACTTTGCTATGAAAGTTACAATCCACTAATATATATTTTGGAGACTAGAGATTCTTTACACAGTTTCTTCATACCATGCATGTACAATATACTGTAAGAGATAACTAAAGAAAAGTTCTATATATTCGTGCTGACCAAAAGTCCAGGCATAACTTAATTTTAATATGTCTGTAACTCTATTTAGGTTACTCACACTATTCTCAAATAATTTATAATAATCTTCAAACCCTTCTGACATTTTATTTATTTATTTATTTATGTATTTATCCATTATGGTATGAGAAACAACTTTTTAAAGATGGATATGTCTACCACTATCCAAATATGAGCAGCTGACGTGAAGATCTAAAAGATTTAGTTCTGTCATAAGAGTACCTGAGTTGTCTATGGACATCCAAGGTATGGAGTATCCTTCCTTCCTCAATTTTAGGTTCAGGAAAAAACAGGGAGATGGGTAATTTGGCTTAAAGTAAACTTAGATACCACTCTGTGCATGAAAGTCACCTTGGAGTGTATTGCTCATGGTTGGAAGTATATTTTTCTACAATTAATTTACTTTCCAGTTGCATTCCTCATAATAAAGGAGTAAGTGATTATGTAAAAAAATGAATATTGTGGTGTACAGTCTGAGCTTTTAGGTTCACTGTTTACTTAGATTTTATCTATAAAACACCGATAAAATAATGTCATGGTAGGTATTGAACAATGATTTACATACAGCTGAAGAGTTTCAAAAAGAGGAAAGTACAGTTGTATGAGTAAACCTTATCATAACCATAAATGTTCAGATGATCACTGCTGCAGTAGCCTTAGCTATATGGGTTATATTCTGCCAAAGATATAACAGCTGGCCAACTTCCAAAACTTCAGGGCACCTTCCACAAGACCAAACTGTCAGGCAGCTCAAGCTGTGATGATTAAAACATAGGTCTGGGTGCGAAGCCCTTTAGATCTTTCCTGCCAGCAGAAAGACAGATCTAAAACTTTAAAGGACAATGTTGGAACTACACAAATAAATGTCCTCATCCTAGTATAAAAAACAGATAAAAACAAATGGGATGGAGAGAGGAAGGGGCTACTTCAGCAATCATCATTTAAACATCTACCGTTACTGTAAGTTTCATTTACACAGCTGCAGTATCATTCATACAGTTCATCATATTGATCACTGCTGCAGTAGCCTTAGCTATATGGTAGATAATCATAGCTAACTACATTTGGGAGGAAGAAGTAGAAGGGTCCAGGACTCCCTGAAGAATGGTCCTAGCAAAGACTGATCTGCACCTAGGGAAGGAATCAAGCTTATAGTGCTTTGTAAAAGTATGTACAGATGACCAAGAAGCAGCTTCTAGAATACATATAGAATCCAACCCTTTCCAAAAAGTCATAGATGAAGCCAAGGCCCTGGTAGAGTTGGCGTTGACTCTGCCTGGAATAGTTTTGTTATAATGAGTATAATAAAAGGTAATAGTCTTAGACAACCATTTTGAAGCAGTCTGTTTTGACACAGGCTGTCCCTTCTTCTTACCTTCACAAGAAATGACCAGTTGATGTGAAGATCTAAAATATTTAGTTCTGTCGTGATAGTACCTGAGTTGTCTGCGGACATCCAAGGTTTGGAGTATCCTTCCTCTCTCACGTTTAGGTTCAGGAATGAAAACAGGGAGATGGGTAATTTGGCTTAAAGTATACTCAGATACCACTTTATGCATGAAATTAGGATTAGTTCTCATAGAAACCCTGTCCTTATGGAACATATATATATATATCCTATATTGACTCATTATAAGAGCTTGCAACTCAGATAGCCTTCTTGTAGAGGTCAGAGTAATCATTAAAACTGTTTCCATGTTAAGAACCTCAAGTCAGACAGATTAGCTGGTTCAATTGAAGCAAGTATTAATATCTCTAACACAAAATTAAGATTCTCAAAGAGTGGTCACCAGTTTTCTTGGAGGTGTCTTATGCAAAAACCCTTCTAAGAACATTTTGACATCAGACTACTTTGAAAGAGGAGGATCCATGGGCAGACATGCTGAAATGGCTGATAAATGAACCTTGATAGAGGTGAACCTTGACAGAGGAATAACAAAGGCCAAAGAATAGTAACTCACACAAATATTATCGAACCAGAGAACAACTGACCCTGAATGGATGATGGTTATGTTATTGACACTAACTAGAAAACCTTATCCACTTGCTAATATATGATTTTCTAGTAGCAGGTTTTCTTGTCTCCATTAGTACCTGCTGTACATCCTCAGCAAACAGGGGCCTAAAAGGAATTAAGACTCTGTCATCCTGGCAGTCAACTGAAGTTGATTGATGTTGGGGTGTACCAAACAACCCTGTTCTTGTGTGAGTAGATCTACTCTCAGGGAAGCTTGTAGTAATTGCCCTTGGCCATTTCCAAAAGAAGAGAAAAACATGGTGACCTGGATATTAGTGGAAATGGTGGAAAAGCATGCAGGAAAATTCTTATAGACGGAAAATAAAAGGCATCTGTCTTCCAGGCCTTCTAGATCCCCCCTATATTGTTTCCATTCATGAGAGTCTTCCCTGGTCCTGCTCAGCTTGTCAGCCATTCAGTTTTGCTCTGATAGAATGTAGGATGCCTGTAGAGTGAAATTGTGCTGTAAAGCTATATCTCAAACTAATATGGCTACTCTGCAAAAGGGGTCCAACTTGGTTCCCCCTTATTTGTTAATGTACATGACTGTGGTATTGCCTGTAACCACTTGAAGAGGTCCCAGGGACCAAAGATGGTTCATAGAGTTGAGTGCCTTGATCAGGGCAAGCATCTCCTTGATACTTATTGTGTTATTATCTGTCCTTAGTGTTAGACACCCCCTGCACTTTTATCCCTCCTGAAGCTGCTTCACAAGCAAAGTCTAAAGCATCTGTGGTGACTAACATCTTTGGAGCAAGAAGGAAGAAGGGAAGACCTGGTTTAAGGATATCTGTTGTCTCCTCCAAAACATTTCTCTTCTGACTGACAGCAGCACTGGGATTTGAAAAGATAAAGGGTGTTAATGTTGGTTCAAAGACATTTCAGATACCACTGTATCTTTCTCATGTGGAGTCTTGCCAAGGGTGTCATGAAAATCAGATGCCACGAGACCCAAAATTCTAAGGTATTCCCTTGCAGTGACCAAAATCTGAGTGGAAAACCTTAGAAGTATGTCTAAATAAAAATCTATTTATTTTTTGAATGAGAAAGTCTCTTTGAACTTAGGTGTCTACTTGACATCCCAGGAACACACTCCTGTGTGAAGGAGTCAAGAAAGACTTTTGAATGTTCTCTTGGAATCCCAGCTTATGTAAGAGATCTCTCACCCAAACGAGAGAGAGAGAGATTCCTAACAAGTCATCTATATATGATAAAATGTGGATATCCTGTAGCCTGAAATGAGATATAACTGGAGCTAGACACTTTGTGAACACTCATGGTGCAGTGGATAGTTCAAAGGGTAAGTCAGGGAACTGATAATGTGATCTGGACAAACAAAGCCTTAAGAAATATCTGGTCTAGATGAATAGGGATGTGATGAAAAGCATCTGTTAAGTCTAGTGTTGCCAGGAAACATGAAAGAAGAAGAAGAAGCGGTAGTAGGTTGTAAAGTGACATCATTTTGAATTTGGGCACTAAAATAGATGTGTTTAAAAAAGAAAGATCCAGAAATGGTCTCCAAGAATTTTGTTTCTTTGGATCTAGGAACATCCTTGAATAAAAACCCTTCCCCTCTGAGGAAGGAGAAACTGGGTCTATCAGTCCTTGGAACAGCATGTGATGAATTCCACTTCAAAACTTTACTAAAAGCGCACCTAAAAACATGCTGGCTATGCCCTTGCAACCCACCCCATCCAACCACTACCTTTCTTTCCACTCCACTAACTACCTTGATTATAGCAAGCTCAGATGCTAATAAGCCTAGTACTTATTATACAGCAGGAACTTCTTATTGTAACATTTGTTAATGTCTGTTATGTACTTCACAGATAAAGATTCTAGTTGTCTACTGATGTACTATGTTCTTCATCTGTAAATATGTTGTAAGTAATTGCTATGTTAAATTGTTAATCGCTATGTAATCCAATGTAACTACTGTCTGTTTAGCTGTGGAGCTTTTCTCCCCGGTCCTCCACTGAAAATGGACTTACATCCAGTCAGACACTCCCGGTCAACAAATGTAAATAAATAAATAAATGATGAACCAGTGGAAAAAAAAAGAGTCTAATTTGGAGATGAGGAATGACCCCCCTGGAAAGAAGGAATTTCCTCTCACTGCCATCTGTAACCTTGATGAATGATTTTCAGAACCTACTTGTCTGAAATTTTCTGTTGTCAAGGAGAAAAATGGAGGTTCAAACTCTGGAGTTAAAAAGGGGTTAGGTTGGGGGGGGTCACATTGTCTCTTCAGCAGTCTTTCAGACTTGTTGATCTGTCCTTGGTATTGGGAGGTTCAAGACTTCATTTTAGAACCCCATTGAGATTTCTTCTTAACCATTTGTTTACCTGTATGTTTTTGAGACTAGTTATTTTGTTTTTTTGCCAAAATTGGATGAAGATATAGAAAATCCCTTAGAAAATTTGGAAAAGGAGAGCTGAAAAATCTTAAAGATTCTGTGGATCATCTTGCCCTTTCATCACACTTTTTTAACACCTCTGCAGCAGAGGGGCCAAACTTCAAATCTCTATCCAAGAGAGAATTTAAAATCTCATTTTAACATCATCTGGGAGGTTCTAAGAATGCAGCCATGCTAACCTCCTCAAAACAGTACCAGTGGCCAAAGCCGTGGAATACGTATCAACAGAGTCATACACAATATTATAATCAATGGTTAGTGACCTGTGCAATAGAAGAAACTAAGTTCTTAAAGCATTTTTTTTCTGACAAGAAGATACTGCAAATAAAACATTCTTTATACTGTCACAATTTGTCAGAACAAACTTTAACATATTGAGTCTGACAATTCATAATTCTGAAAATCAAAGTTGCAGAAGTATATACTTTTTTCCCATACCTATGGATAATTTTCCTACCCTTAACAAAAAAGCAGGCTTGGAATTAACTAAGTGCTTAGAGCAGTGGGATCAACTAAAACTATGGCTGCTGGGTCAGGTTTGGAAATAGTGTATACATTTTTAAAAGACTTAGGAACTTTATATATCTTATCTGCCTTTTAGGGTCAGCTGGCTGACTATCAAGAAAAGGGCAGGCAGTAACACACATCCACTAAAGCAGACAGAACAGGAGGAATGGGTGTAAGTCCTGGAAATCCTTCTTTAACAGCACATTGTATTTTCTGAAGGACTGAGAAACCTCAGTGTTCTCCCATTGAAAACATCAGCGCATTCTAGCAATAGTCTCAGAGGAAGAGAAATACCCACAGGAGGAATCAGAAACTGAGGTATCCTCTGAGTATGAATCAGAAATCTAAAGAAAACACTCTGTGTCCATCCCTGCATCTTTCTGTTCTAATTCAGAATCTTGAATCTCTACAGGAAAAGAGGAATCATACTTTTACCAGAAACTACTTTACAAAAAATATCACCAACCTAAATTAAACACTAAGCCAGACAACTACTCCTATCCAAAGAATATTGAGGAGAAGTAGATGCATGCATGATTTTCTTTTTCTTTTTGACAGGAAAAATGCTGCCAACTGTGTTACTAATGGCGACAGCAGCAGCTTCCCCAGGGATGGGCATAGCATTCTGAAACAGCAGTGAAAACTTCCCAGGACCAACAGTGACTCTCCTTTGCTCACCGAGAAGACCCCAACCATAGCAGAGGACATGGCTAACAACCAGTCCATAGTGGCTGTAAGGTGTTACATCAGAGTTCCAGCATAAAAGATGAATGCTCTGAACTAAAACAAATGGCCACAAAAAAGTCCCCACCTGTGGTTGATGCAAATTGCTCACCAGCTGCAGTGATAAAGGCTGTTTGCTTAATTCTTTGTTTTTGTAGCTGGGGAGGGACTGACAGTGGGACCGGTAGTCTGTTCCATGGTGAGGTGGAAAATGGTGTGTCTTTCCTGGGAAAGACAAGCAGGAATTGCCAGTAAACACTACCAGTTCACAAAAGTTACCTTTTTGACAGAGAAAACACAGTAAAAAGAACTTTAAAACACTATGCCAGCCCCACAAAAGTAAAATAAACATACTTTCACCCTAGAGAAAAAAATGTTTTCAGTTACTTTACACCAATTTAAAACTGGCAGAAATAAACGAGTGCTCCATTTAAAAGTACATTGCAGTCTCGAGACTGTCCATTAAAACAACACTCATAGATTTAAAATAACTTTTCTGAAGAGGAAAGCAATAAAACAACAACATTTTAGAAAATGGAAGTTTTTTTACTCCTGAAAGGAACTTATCTGCCCAGCAAAAGAAGGCATTTTTAAGCGGCAGTAAAGCTCTGAAGGGCTTCGCAGCCAGAAAAGTCTTTTAGACAGCTCAGCTCAAGTTGCTTGACAGTTTGAGGGAATGGAAGATTCCCTGAAGCTTTGGAAGCTGGCCAGCTGTTATATCCTTGGTAGGATATAAGCCATAGCTAAGGCTACTGCAGCAGTGACCAATATGATGAACATCTGCTTCTTATTTACATTTTGGTTTCACAACTACATCATCACATGTTAATATTCAATGTGCTGTGTTCTGTCTGCATGAAATATTTAACAACTTGCCTTTCTAGGAAGTAGGAAACTACTTCTTTTGCATTTAACATAAAATGCAGTGGTCTGTGCTTTTATTTAGTGAGGCACTGATGATTTATTTTTTTCATGATGTCATAGGAGGAATTTTCAGGTCTTGAGAAAAATATTCAGGGGGCCACACTTACCAGCAAAATAAACTTAAAAAGCAATATGCTTTTTAAATCAAAAGCTGTGTAATTTGGTATTATATGTGGTAAGGGGGTTATAACCAACTCCAAAGGTTTGTTATTTACATTTACTTTACAATATGACCAATTTATTCTAAATGTCAAATGCAGCTTTCAGTGGATGTGTTGTTGTTGTGTCTTTTGGCTTTTCCTGGTTAGGGGTCGCCACAGCAGAATTCCGGTCCGCTAATGATTGGCAGTAGATTTTTACGTGCCGAGTTGCCGGTCCTGACACACAACCTTCAATGAAGGTACGCCCATTCACGCATGTCTCCACACAAAAGATGCTCTAGCTGCGAATCAAACAGGACAACATCTTACTGTGAGGCGACAACGCTACCGCAGCACCACCACCGCAGTGCAACTTAAAACTGTAATGTCCAAAAACATCAGGGCCCTCTCAGCTGTTACTGAACAAACATTCAAAGCACAGGATATATGACTGTAATACAGAGTTATGCAACAATATTTGGAAAGGTTGTTTGAATGGCAACTTGGAAACAGAGAAAAGGAGATTAAGACTGCCAACCAGTCACGAGTGGAGTCCCACAGGGATCGGTACTGGGTCCTCTCCTGTTTGGCATCTACTTCTCAGAAGTCCAGGCCAACATGGAGGAACTCTGGCTGACCAAGCTTGCAGATGACTGCAAGCTGGGAGCCATTATTAACTCCCCAAGTGATGTAGACATCCTACAGAAAGGCCTCACTGAGATGAATGACTGGTGTCAAAACCATGACCTTAAGCTTAATGCCAAAAAATGTGCCATCATCTCCTTTGGGAAAAACTCAGTTCCCACTAATTACCACATCGATGGGAGTCCACTGAACACAGAAGGCGTTCTAGGAAATCTGGGGACACAGGTTGACAGCAACCTCTTCTTCGACCACCACATTGTCACTGTTAACAGAAAGTCCTTCTATGTGGCACATCTCATTACCAAGGGTTTTGCATCAACGAAGAAAGAGGTCATCATCTCTCTCTACTCTTCCCTCATTAGGCCAATCATCGAGTATAATGCCCTATTTGGCATGTACCTCACTAGACACATACAACAGCTGGAAAGGCCACAAAAGTACCTCACGAAGAGGATCCTAGGCCTTAAACACATGTCCTACATGGACAGACTCAAAAAACTCCAGCTATTCTGTCTCATATCATCTACTAAGAGGTGATCTCTGCTTGACTTACAAAGCCATGTCTGACCCAGCTCTGTTAGAAATGCTACATCTAAAGAAATGACAATCCCCCTGCACCACATGCTCCAGAGACCTCAACCTCATTACCACAATCAACAGAACATGCTGGAGGGACAGGTTCATAACCCAGAGACTGCCCATGCTCTGGAATAGACTTCCAATACATGTCAAGCAGAGCACCTCACTAGCCCTCTTCAAGAGAAATCTTGATGAGTGGATGGGAAATAGAAAATTCACCCCGGGGATCACTCCAGTGGCTCCACTCAACAGAGGCACTGGAAACTAAGGTCGGGTGGCACATTGCCAGGGTAAATTAGCCTAGTACACACCTAAGAACCTATGAAATAACTATTTTCATGTTTTTTTATCTAATAAACTATTAGATAATTAACTATTCTCATGTTTTTTATCTAATAACAATTAATCACAGGATCAAATGAGTATTTAAACTACTTAGATCTGACCAAATTAAAGCAAAAATGGTAAGTAATACAAGTTCACCTGGAAATCATTATATTTAAATGTTTTTTTTTTTTTGAAGGAATCCTAAATCAGTTTGGTGAGAAATGAGTCAGATTTTTGTTTTTCTTAAAAGCCATTCAATCAAAAAAAAAACCTTTTAACTGAAAGTCAGGCATGACTGAATTCACTGGAATGGTGGGTGTTTAAACTAACATGCTACAAACACTTCAAGTGAAGCAATTTGAGAAAGGGACAGTTATTCTTTTTTTAATTTTTACAATAATTTAAATACCTTTTGCAGTATTATAAAAACAATGCCTGCACAGCCTCGTACCAATCTAGTCAGTTTTGTTCTCCAGCATTGTATTTTATATTTAGACAATATTCTGGTATTACTCCTAATGCCCAGTGTTATTAGAATCCCAATATGGGGCAGAAGATTGTTTTTACTATAGTACCAGTTTTTATCACAGCACAAAATAACAGTACAAAACAGCAGATGCATGTGTCTGGGATCTGAACAACCCATGTTCAAAGCCATTCACAATTCAAGTTAGCCTGAAAATGTAATACTTTAGTGTGAGGCACTGTATTAAAGTGTTCAGCTTTGTGCAATTTGTACAGACATGCACACACACACACACACACACACACACACGCACGCACCCACGCATGCACACTCAAGTGTGCACATCAAGTCTACCTTTATACCATATACTCTGATTCATTTAAAGGAATGAACAAAGCATATTGCCCATAATTTTTTTTAAACAAAAATACTGAGGCTGAACTCCCTGGAAACCTGCCATTGAGAAAGAATGTGACAATATGTTAGCTGAACTCCTTTTTCATTCTTGAGCTGCTATTTTTAGATGACTTCTGTCTCAGTCTGTTCTACAGCAAACAAAGTGCTTCTAATGTTCACAAGATGAGTAGTGAAGTGGTTTATTGAACTAGGTGCTATGTAATCCTTTTACCTCATTAACTGGAAATGTTCATAATTATAGTCAATAAAATTAAATGCTTTTGTAAGTCTGCCAAAGTAAAATGCTTCCAAGGTGATTATAAAGTGAAAAAATGCAATGTAAAGCTGTATTTTAGCACATTATATGTACTGAATGGTTTTCTGCAAAAGATGCAAAATGATGGCATGACATATGAAGGAAGAGACATAATATTTAAAAATAATCAATTTTATGACTATTTAAAAAGTCTCTGTTAATATTCATATTACATGAGGAAATTGCTTGTGTACAGTAAGGTGAAACTACAATTATCACTATACTGATGTAACTTCAGAATACACTAAGGGACTATCCATCTGAATGTCTTTTCTTTCAATACATTTTAAAGAGAAATTTTAATTGGATCCGATCTTCTTATATAAGTACTTTCCACATGATGGTGACAACACTTATTCTGCATAAAGGAGAACTGAACTCATAAATTGAAAACAAGCATGCTTTCCAGCATATCTTTAACTTTCCTGTATTACTAACGTCTCTGTATCAAAGTTAGTGGTAACTATTATTTTCTAATTTGTTATGCCCCAAAATAGCCTGAAAGGGGCTGCCGTACTACACAATCAACGCTTCTGCCTCCTGAAGATTTTTTACAGGGACAGAGAGAAAAACCCTGTTACAAGATCATCATTCACTGTGGTTGTCTCTCGCCATCAGCTCACAGCAGCACCCTCACTGTCTATTTTTGGTTGTCAGCATCAACCCTTATTTTTCAGGACTTTATTTACTTTGGTCTCTATTGGTGGCCATCTCTGATACGGCATTTTAAGGAATTTAAATAAAAAGCTTAAAAATGAAGCAGAACCAGTTGCTGTTTTCAAAGTAACAACTCTAGCTCAGCATTCATTTGTGAGACATCTGACCCCTAAGTACTCCACTGACCTAGAGGGATAAAGTCCTGACTACTGCCCAGGCATCCTGGATTCAGTTAGATGGAGCAGCAGGGAGGGAGGAATGGGTGTTACCATCCTCAAAGGGACAACGGTGACATGGGTTTCTCCTATGACACTCCCCCTAGGTGAAGGGTGGACATGAGTGAGTGCTGCAGATGTGGGGTGATATGCTGCAACATCCCTATTGCATGCCTGCCCCTTGGATACAACCACGGGCACTGACTGGGAGGATTACAGGTAAATCATCTGAAAAAATCCTAAACCAATTTAATGACAGCAGCACCACCCCACTCCAGGCATGCCCTTAAGATATGTGCTGGCCCTGCTAAAAGATTGGTAATAGACTGGGAATGAATTTGAGTAGCTGGTAGACCCACTGATGGATCTTCACCCTGTGATTCATAGGTCTCACTTGCGCTGAACTGGTTTGTGTTTCATTCACAGTTTTTAATGCTGTAGCTAGAATTAGAGTGTTTGATATTAATCGTCCGTCTCCCAACTCAGTGATCTGCCTCAACCAAATACTGTATACAGTGTAGAAGTTTTTTAACAAAAAACAGAAAAAAAGTGCACTTTTACAGAAAATATAGGTAGAAAAATTGCAAAACCAAACACTGACTGAAAGTCAGGTTATATTGTCATGTACTAGTTCCTCCCCTGATATGCGGAGTAGCAAATCCTGTTCACTACATCTACAAAGTGACTACAATGTCATTGAAGCATGCCCATGTAGGCTGTCAATATCTGTTAGTGTAATGACAGTCATTCAGTGGTACTTGTATGATATTTCTTCTTCTTTTTCCGGTTAGGGGTCACCACAGTGGAGCACCTGGCCACTCATGATTGGCAGTAGAGTTTTACAGTGTCATGTTGCCCAGCCCAGTGCCCAACCTTCCACAGAAGACACACACATGCACACACTCATGCTTAGGGCTAATTTAGAGTGTCCAATCCACCTACAGCATGTCTTTGGGATGTGGGAGGAAACTGGAGCACCTGGAGGAAACCCACATGACCACAGGGAGGACATGCAGACTTCACACAGAAGTCACCCCAGCCAAGGATTGGACTGGAGAACCTCTTTCTGTGAGGTGAAAACACTAACCACTGCACCATTGCGGCTGCCCTACTTGTATGATGATATTTACTCACTGTTAAATAAATAAAATAAAATAAAATATAGTGGAAGAATGGAATCTATACACCAGCTCTTCTCCTGTCATGTAGTGTACATAGAATTTATATGTTTATCTTTTGCTGTGTTCATTTAATAGTATTATTTTGAAAACATCAGTTTGTGTGTGCATTGATGAATACTGACTGACAAACTAAACATAGGAGGCTGAGTTTTGAACTATAGCATACTGCCTGTGCAGGCATATATGTTGTGGGCCTAAATCTGAGCACCTGTCTATACTGCTTTTTACTGCAGTTAAACATTCAGATAATACCAAGTATTGTAAGATGCCACTTCTCAGAAACAGTTTTCCCTGGTAAAAAGCAAAAAAAAGACTCATTGCTTTCATTGTTAAAAGTATGAGTTATATTGTACAAAAAAAGACCTAAAAACACAGACTGCTAACGAGCAAAGAATCTGCCACTTACAAATCACATGAGTCTACGAAAGGGACAAGTGTGGTCTAGATTTGCTAAACATTATAGTCTGTGTATGATTGTAGAGCCCTTTTTGGTGAAGTTGTTGGGTGCATCTCGGTACTTAGCTGAATAACAATCTAGTGCTGGTGAAATCTGGAATAATGATTAGATGCTGTGCTATATGGGACTATTCAAACTAATAAAACCACATGCCATGCAACTGACAGCAGTGGCGGATTTAGTCTAGGGCACAGGGGTGCACGCGCATGCCTCCCCCTTTTTAATGCTGCTGCTGCCGAGAGAACTACCTGCTAATTAAATAATGAAAGCAACAACAATAAATAAACACCTTCTGTAAAACTTAATAAATCATGACAAATGTACAGCCAAAACCGTATACAACAGTACTCCTCATATCTGTAAAGATTTGGCAGTACATTTCAATTTGCAAACACTTCCAAAGCCAATAACACCAACTGATAAGATACACCAGCCGTTTATTAGTATTAGTATGTCTTTGATGTAATAAATGGCTGGTGTATCTCTCGGCAGTGTCATGGATTTTTTACTCAACATTTCAATTTGCAGCCATGCTTTATTGAGTGAGAGTTTTTTTTTTTTTTTTTGCATCATCAGTCACATACAGAGGTGTGATTGGAGGTGGAGCCAGTGACGTGACAGTGCAGGAAGTACATAGACATAATCTCACCAGAATTAAAAAAAAAAAAAAAAAAAGAAAAGCCATTAAAATAATTAACATAGACTCCAGGAATCATCAGCTAATATAAAAACATCTGTGACTATCTGTGGCAGGATGTAGTATAATGCAACGTTCCCCCATCTGTAGTCCCACCATCTCTCAAAGTGATTATCAACTACCTGAGTCTGCTTGTCTTGTCTCATCTGCTCTGTCCCACACACATCTCCCTACCTGACTACCTTCTTCTGCATACTGCTTTTTTCTTCCATAGGATTGAATGTTTTACATTTGAGCCAATCAAAAACCTCCTTGAAGCTAAATATACAATAGTGCAAAACTGTGTTTTTTTTCCTTGTTTTAGTTAATCCAGCCTTTCTATGATAATAAAAGCCAGGGTTGGTGTATATACCCTGGAGCAGCAGATATATCAATTTCTGTTTCCTGCCATTTTTTTGTTTGAAATTGCAGTTCAGGAGTGTGATAGATAAGATCTTCTAATGGCAAAGTAGCTCAAGATGGTGCAGATGAAAAGGACAAAACTCAGTAAATGGCAAGAAGTAAGTGCACATATGTGTGTGTGTGTGTGTGTGTGTGTGTGTGTGTGTGTGTGTGTGTGTGTGTGTGTGTGTGTGTGTGTGTGTGTACAGGATGTTAAATGCCAAATAAGTGTGTCTATGTTATTTATGATATGATGACATTCTGTGATACTTATTTACTGACATTCTGGTAATGACATTTAATCTTCATAGATAAAAATTCAAACTTTCTTTTGCCCTATCTTTTTTACAGGGTTCAATGTGTATGTGTGTTAAATTCCAGATGGACCTACTGGCATTCTGTGCTACTTGTTTGCCAGATAGACCTGCTTATTTCTGATAATGATTATGCCAGTATTTAGAGCTTCATAGTTTAAAATTCAAACTTTCTTTTTACTTCTTTTGTAAGAAAGGGTTTGAATACCATCTGGTTAAATGACTTGCTCAGAGTCACACAGTGGGCAAATGGAGGCCAAAAGAGTCAAACCATGTACCTTGACAAATGGAAGTGGCTAATTAAGAGAGTGAGGCCTTAATCCTCTGCACTAACTGCCAGACATCTCTTAACATCTTCATTTTATGATACATCAGTGAGGCTAAAACCTAAGGTTTACAGTCAGTCAAAAATGCAAGTCATTAGAGTTTTACAGCTTTTCTTCAGAAAATGTATGTTGGTGCAAAACTTGTTTTGTTATTTTTTTACATGAATTTGAGTAGTCTGCCAAAGTAGTTCCAAGGTAAAGGAATACATGGTTAATCTAGCTATTTTTGGCAGGCACTTGGGTGTGTTATACACTGTGTTTTGGCTACAACAGTTTGTCTGGCATTTAGTGCAAATGAGTAAGGATATGAGCTGTTAATGAGCTGTGATTTGATTTCCTCTGCCTTTGTTTGCCTTCTGCATGACTCTTGACCAAGTTAATTCACCACACCGTACTCCCGTGCTGCTCCTGAAAAGGGACACTTGTGTCCAGGGGGATCTCCCAGGATGTAGCAAATATGTTGCACATTTTCTTTTTAATTCCTGCATCTTTCACATAGCTGCTATCTAGTGCTTCACTATATACTATATGATTATGAATCCCAGCAAGTGTCTTGTAGTTTAATGTGTTGCCAGATGGATTTTCAATAAATGTGAGTTTCAAAGCAACAGAAGTTTACTGTCATTCATGCCAAGTCTGTTTTCAATGTGAGATTGCTTTGCTTTCTTTAGAAAATGGCTGCCAGTGTTTTTGCTGTAAAATCTGAAATAAAAGTTTTAAATAAGTCCAAATATCTGTGATCATTGTAAAAGTAATGCATCCAGCTCTGAGTGCATGTGTGTGACAAATAAGTACTATGTAAAAGACTATGTGAATCTGGTGTAATGGAAAGTAAGTGATAAAGTCAGTTATAGGATTTAAAATGGAGTCTGTCTAAACAGCAATAAGTTTAAAAGCAATGAACTGTAAAAGGAGGTTATCTAAACCAAGTTGTGCTTCTCCTCTGTTGAATGTTCAAAGATGAAAGGTATTTTTGTTTGAATCAGTTTTTGCATACAGTAAGGGGGGAATTCAATAAAGCCTACATAGAGTGATTTTCTGTGTAGGAAGAGTGGCACGGAGCTCACACGCGATTAAGCAGCCGTGTGATCCAGTAAACAGAGCAGAGGGGCGTGCATGAGCGTGTGGACATTAAAGTGTCCATGACATGCAAATCATCTCATAATCAGGTGAATTGCATACAAATGAGGTTGTTTTGCAATCCAGGAAGCAGATAGGTATTCGTGCAGAACCAGTGTTGGTGTTAGAAGTGTACATGGAAAATTTCCATGTACAAAAATATAAAAAATTGAACAGGGGTTGTAAAAGCCCAATTTGAAGCTCAGAAATGAAATAGTAGGCACAGATATGAGCAAAATTAGGCCCTGTGAGTCCACAAACTAATGCAAAATAATATAAACTAAATATTTTTTTAATACCCATATTAGGTTTGTATGGTGTGCAGCAGTGCGTAAACATGGCATTATAAAAAATAAAAATATTGAAAATCTTAAAAAGTAAAAAGATGACATAAATGAGAATAATGCATTAGAGGGCCCTGCATGCAGTATGGGCAATGGTAGATATCTGTGGTTGCTTAGGAGGCAAGCCCTGGAATAGTGAAGTATCCAGATTATGTGCAAGGATCTGTATGCAAATGAGCTGGGGTTGCTGAATATCAAAAACGGGCTACTGTGTCCACAGATAAAACCCGTGTAACCCCAAAACTGTGTTGGTGTCCACAGAACAGCTAGCTGACATGAAAAGGGGTTGTGTCACTATATGTTTAAGCAGACTGGAGCTGAGCGGCGCCTGTTTGTGTGCCGCTCAGCTCAACTAAGCAAGGGGTGTGTCCAGTGCTGCTAAGCTAAGCTTCTTTTAGCTGCGGGGAACATGTTTTAGCTGGTTTAAGCTATGTTGAGCATGCCTGTGCATGGGGGTGTATCCAGACTCCAGAGCAGTGTTTATGCCAGCACAGAAGTTTTGCAGGCCCCGCCACAGTGCTTAGTATGGAAGGCAATTAAAAAAAAAAAAGGAAATAGCCTGGGGAAGCCAATCATGTATAACTTACTGATAAGCCCTGTTCTACTGACACTGGGCCATTCAAATCCCTCAATGATATACCTGGTAGGTGGAATGCATCATAGTTACCCAATCACACAGGCTGAATCTGCAGTACACCACTATAAAGTATGCATACACCCTACAATCTGCCTTTTCACCCATACTCTGCACAATTGTAGTACAGACTTGGGAATTTTAACTGACAGAATGCTAGGAGCTGCTGCTGCTCTGCTATATCTGTATGTGCTAGAGGCTGAGGGCAGTGCTGAAGCTGCTGCTGACAATAGGCCTAGACTGAGAAGGAGAAAAGTGTTCAGGCCCAGGGTAACCTTCCAGGAGCTACATGAGCTGGAGATTGTAGAGCACTACAGGGTGTACAGGAACATACTACAAGAACTCACCGAACTTTGCCGCCCTCAACTCAGACCCAGAGCCAACAGAGGGGAACCCATTCCAGTGGAAACAAAGGTATCTGTAGCCCTTAGAATACTAGCTACAGATACTTTTCAAAGACCAACTGGGGACATGTTGGGGGTCTCACAGGCATCTGCATCTAGGGTACTCCACCAGTTCCTGGCTGCCATGCAAACACATGCCAGTGAGCACATTTATTTATCCCCACACCCCTGAGGAGAGGATCAGCAGTATGCATCTCTTCCACCAAGTAGCACACTATCCTGAGGTACTGTGTGCCATAGACTGCACTCATGTACACATCAAAGCACTACCCAGTGAGGAGGGTAGAGTCTATGTCAACTGCAAGGGGTATCACTCCATCAACTGCCAGGTCATGTGCAATGCCCAGGTTATTATCATGTGTGTGTGTGCCAGCACCCCTGGCAGTTATCATGACTCCCATATCTGGCACACATCATAGATGTACCAGATGTTTGCCAGGGGGGGACATCTACTGGGGGATGCTGGCTACGCACTGGAACCGTGGATGATGACATCCATCAGAAATGCACACACACATACAGAAGAACACCATAATGAGACACAGGCACAAACTAGGAACATCATAGAGTATGTGTTTGGGCTGCTCAAGTCACGGTTCCGCTACTTCGATATAGCTGGTGCGGCCCTGCAGTACTCTTAGCCACATGTGCACAGATGTTTACAGTATGTGCCATGCTACACAATATGATCCTGTGGAAACAGCTGTGGCAGGATCATCACAGGGAAGAGACATGCAGTTCCCCACCAGTGCCAGGTCCCGACAGCCATAGCCACAGGTGTACTCGGAGGAGGAACTTCTGAGCCAGTCCCTGTCAGCAGACACAGGCATGTCCAGTATGCCCTGGCCTTAGCAAAGGGGCAATGCATAACACATGCACTGACAACCTAGGGTCCTAGGGACTGACAAATCACTCCAACTCACATACATAGTAAAAAGGATGCCAACCACACCACACAACCTGTACCTTACCATGTATTGGCTGCTACTGCATGAAGGATTGGAATTGTTCCACGATTTCCTGTTGGAATCCAAAGCTTTTAGTAACAATGAAATTAATGTTTTGGACGCATTGATGGAAATGGTGTTAAGAAACCATTTTGTATTCATTGATGGACAGTTCTTTCAACAAAAGAAGGGAGTAGCTGTGGGGGCAAGTTGTGCCCCTGTATTTGCTAATATTGTCCTCTTACGATGGGAGAAATGCTATTTGTTTAATAGAAGTGAATTACCTGGTTGGTATCTATATACTAGGTTTTTGGACGATATTTTTATAGCATGGGACTTAAGTGAAAATGAAACTAAAGATTTTTTGGAATATCTACGTTCTACTACATCCTTTCTTAAATTTACATATTCCTATAGTTCCAACAGAAATTAGTTATTTGGATGTACTAATTATCAAGGATGAGAATCAGAGGGTTATACAAAGTAACATCTATAGGAAAATACTTATTCTAACAGTCTTCTTCACTACGACAGCTGCCACCCGGTTCATCAAAAAAAGGGAATTGTTAAAGAGCAATATATTAGGTTAGCCCGTATGATTACTGACAACGGAACTTTTGAAAGGGAGTGTAACACATTAAAAAACATGTTTGTTTCTAGAAGTTACCCTGAAACTGTTATTCACAAAATTCAGGATGAAATTTTCCTGAGGAGGAATAGGGGGTCCATTAAACCTATTATGTATGAAACTGAATATATGTACACTGACCACACTAACAGTAGTAGGGACACTTACAAGTGTTCTTTCATCACTACCTACAAAATGGATTTTGCAATGGTTAGGCAGATTATCACCAATAGTTGGGCCTTTCTTCAGGGTTTTGAAGGTTTAAAAGACACATTGGGTGAGAGACCAAGTTTTGTTACTAGGCGTGCTAGATGCCTAAAGAGTTTTTTAGAAGTTGATGACAGAGGTAAAGAGTGTTACAGTACAAGAAAAAATGGTACTTTTAAATGTGGCAGCAGTAGTCAATGCTTTTGTATAATGGAAACTGATCAGGTTAAGGTTAAGAACATCAAAATAAGAATAAATTCTCATTTTAAATGTAAAACAGAAGGGATGATTTACTTAGCTATTTGCCAAAAGTGTTCAAGTTTTTTATGCTGGAAAGACTATTTGTCAATTTAAGGAGAGAATATATGAACATTTGAATGATATAAAAAATAGGAAGATGAGTAATTCTTTTTATTGACATTTAAAGAATTTTCCTGATCATGTTTTTTTGTTTGTTGCTTTGGACACGGTTGTTAAGTAGCATTGGGGTGGACCATGGTGTGACTTAATAGAATATAAAGAGTTACTATGGCAACTCAAGTTAAACGCCACTGCCCCCCCTGGACTAAATGAATCCATTTCCAGAGCCAGTGATTTAAGGTTAAAATCTTATTATATATGAAACTTGTTTAATGTAGTTTTATAATAGAAGTAAAGAATTTTTGTTTTTAGATTTATAATTAATATTTACATTGTTTAATGCATTTAAACAGTACTACAATTCTGATGTAAATATAGTTATAAAAATTTTAATACACATATATTTGTTTAGGGGCAACGTGTTAGGACTTTAAGAATTAATTAGCTCGGGTGATTAAATGTTCTTATTTAAAGGGAATCAGGTTGTTAGAGTTTTGATTCTGATGAAGTTGTGTTATAGTCTTATGAAAGCGTTCAATCCTGTTCTATTAAAGTTTTTCAAGAAGAAGGGGATTTCTGTGGCTTATTTTCCAGTGGACTTGTACTTTGTCTGTTTACTGCATGCATCAGACAGAGTCAGCCCTGAACCACTGTTATCTCAACTGCTGCATTCACAAGGTAAGTAGAACAAATATACGAGGTACTAGACTATGGTAGCATATGTATGAACCTGCTGCATGTTTGCAAGGGAATAGAGTGGCTACTGAGCTACCTGCAGAGAACTAACAGCTATATGGGACAACAGGAACTCTCTGTCCGATACTGGCTGCCTCATCATATGCAGTAGGCCACAAGGCAGCAAAATCCACTGCAGTTTGTGAGGGAAATACCAAGCAGTGGGGTTATAGGACAGACGCATGACTGTCAATACTAGAGTCCCCTAACCCCAACACAGCCATGTTCCCATACAACTGCAGTAACATTATGTTTGCAAGGTTATAGCTGCAGACCACACAATCCCAGGGCTGTCCCAAACATCCTGATGACATGTTCTATTTCCTCAATATGCAGGGGTCAAAGTGTATGTCTGCTGTTGATAGGGTCAGGAATTAAACTTCACTTTCTGGTGGCTGGTGTAGCTTAGTGGGCTAAGTGCATTTGCATGGTTGATGGTGTTCATGGTTCGAAGCTGGTTGAACCTACAACTTTGCATGTGAGGTACTCCTATGGTAGGAGTCTCACAGACTGTCAACATGTCACTATTTGTTAGTGCAAGAAAGCTGGACAATGCCAGAGATAATGGACAGACAGGGGGCCACAGCAATGGATATTACACATGCTCTGAGTAACCTAGAAGGTGGCTATTATAACAGCAGGTGTTAACAAGCCAGAGTAGCAGCAGGATGTAAAAGCCATCATATAACTGTGTCAGTACCTTCAACAAGTCAATGGGCACAATGTAGTAGTATTTTACCAAAAAAACACAAATGTCTGAGGAGCAGAGCAGGCATATGGGGCGGAATGTTGGACATCCTACAAAACATGTACAGTCAGAGGTATGAAGTCTGTAACCCTGTGTGTGGCATTACATCATGTACCCCAGTCACAGTCACAGCATACTCACAACTACTTAGAGCAGAAAATATAGACAAAGCTATGAATAGGAGTGGGACAAAGCCCCACATATAAGGATAAGGATTAACTAGTGGCCAGACAAATGTAGAAAGTACAGAGAATAACAAGTCGTCCAGTAGCATGGGTTCCCTGCTGTGTATGGAGTCAATAACTCAACTGTCATCAGTTTCTGTCAATCTATAATGATTTGCCACTGATGTACCAGAAAATCACACTGCTATGTAAAACGCACCAGACATATGATGCAAAGCTCTGTACAGTCTATTAAAATCTGTACACACTATAGGTATGACTCAGATATTATGTGCAGCTCACAGCTGGGGAATCCCTTGGACATAATATCAGCAAAGCACAACCCTCGCCATGGCTACAGAAAACCACTAAGTCAGAAATGAAAAACAGGGATAAAGCCTGGGAGCACTGGCGCAAAACCAAAACCCCCTCAGCTAGACAGAAATTCCTAGAACTACGCAATAGAGTCAAAAAGCTAATAAAACAGGACAAATCTCAATACTACCAGTCTGCCCTAGACTCCTCACAACACAACCCCAAACAATTCTGGTCCTCCATAAACTCCATCCTCCACCCAGGTAAAGTCAGTACCCCTCCTTCTAAAATCCCTCACTCCTCAGAAAATATTGCTACCTCATTCAACACACACTTCACCCAAACCATACTATCACTAGCTAAACAACATAACCCCCCTCCCCTCCAACCCACACCTTCAACTAATAATCTCCCCACTGCCTTCTCTTTTTCTCCTGTACCTACCTCCAACATAAAAAAGCTCTTAACTAAACTTAAACCCACCAAATTAGCAGCAGACAGCCTCCCAAGTGAATACCTACAAATCGCAGCTGATGCTCTGGCCTACCCAGTATCCATCTTGATTAACCGATCTCTGTCAGAAAGTTATGTTCCCACACTGTGGAAAGTATTGCATATAATTCCCCTCCACAAAGGCGGACCCTCCACAGAACTAACCAATTACCGCCCCATAGCTATTCTCTCTCCACTCTCCAAAATACTAGAGAGATGCATACACTCTCAGGTCTCAGACTACCTCCTTACTAACAACCTCCTTTCCAGTACTCAGCATGGTTTCCGACCAAACCATAGCACCACCACTGCCTTACTCTCCTTTACTAACACTATCCTTCAGCATAAAAACAATGGCTATCTCTCCTCTGCTACTTTCCTAGACCTATCTAAAGCATTTGACATGGTCCCACACAAACAACTTATCTCTGTCCTCAATAACCTATCCTTCTCACAATCGGTCACCAACTGGTTTCAGAGTTACCTGTCTGACCGCCAACAATCCGTTGTATGGCAGAATGACATATCTCCCCAACTACCTGTCTCCATAGGGGTTCACCAAGGATCCATCCTTGGACCCCTACTCTTCTCTGTTTACACCAATAATCTAGCCTCTGCCACCAAACATGGCACACTCATACAATACACAGATGACTCGACCATCATCTGCTCAGCCCAGTCCCTACCAAAACTGCAAAAAGTCACACAGGAAGCTTTTTCCTCTGTTGAAACATGGTTATCCGATGCCCGATTAATACTCAACCCAAACAAAACTAAACTACTCATCTTCCAACCCACCAAGCATACTCAAAACAATTCTCACTTTAACATCACGGCAAAAGACAACACCACTATATACCCAACTGAACACACCAAATTGCTAGGAGTGGAAATAGACAATAAACTAAAATTTGACATTCACATATCCATGACTATAAAAAAAGTCCACAAAAAACTAGGAGCGTTATACAGAAATAAGCAATTTCTCACCAAAGCAGCAAAGATTTCAATAGCAAATTCCCACCTTATCTCCACCCTACTTTATGCTTCTCCAATATATACCAACCTAAGGCAATGTGATCTAAACAAGCTAGAGACCTGCTACAACAAAATCGCCAAATTCACCACAGGGGCATCCTACCGTAGTCACCACTGTCTCTCACTTGCTGAACTGGGCTGGCTTGAACTCCTTCACCTCCTTCAGTGGTATCAACTCTCACTCACCCACAAACTAGTAAACCATCCACTAAATGTCCCATCCCTCCAGAATCTACTGCAACCCTATCGCACCACCAGACCACTAAGATCCAGCAGCAAAAATCACTTGCAGATCAGTAAAGCCAATAACTCTGCTGGTGAAGCACTATTCTCTTGCGCCATAGCCAAATTATGGAACTCACTCCCACCCACAATTACCTCCATACCATCATGCACCCACTTCAAAACTTTACTAAAAGCGCAACTAAAAACATGCTGGCTATGTCCTTGCAACTCCCACTCTAATATCATCCACCCCATCCAACCACTACCTTTCTTTCCACTCCACTAACTACCTTGATTATAGCAAGCTCAGATGCTCATAAGCCAGTACTTATTATACAGCACAAACTTCTTCTTCTTGTAACATTTGTTAATGTCTGATATGCAGTTCACAGATAAAGATTCTAGTTGTCTACTGATGTGCTATGTTCTTCATCTGTAAATATGTTGTAAGTAATAGCTATGTAAATTGTTAATCACTATGTAATCCAATGTAAATACTGTCTGTTTATTTTAACTGTGGAGCTTTTCTCCCCGGGCCTCCGCTGAAAATGGACCTACATCCAGTCGGACACTCCCGGTCAACAAATTTAAATAAATAAATAAATAAATAAATAAATAAATAAATAAAATAAATAATCAGGGAGGTGCTGGACTGCTGAATCAGGTGCAGCAGCCAACTGGCTTTAGCACACAAAATCCCAGACTGGAGTACAGGTAGGTCTCGCCTGGAGTCACCTTGTAAGTACTGACGGTCACAATGGGCATGCTCCTACACTTAGCTAATGTCAGCCCATGTCTGATGCCTCAACTGCCTAAAGAACTGAGATGTGAATATATCTCTGTGCATACAGTTATGTATATGTATCGGTCTCTCCCTATACCACTCAGACATGATTACCATTATCTATCAGTATGTGGTATGTGGCACACACAAACACACACACATATGTATGCATACATATATATATATATATATATATATATATATATATATATATATATATATATATATATATATATATATATATATATATATATATATATATATATATATATAGATATGTGTGTGTGTATATGTGTATATATATATATATATAGATATAAATATATATATATACAGATATATATATATATTTATATATATATAAAAACTCATCTATATATTTATATACATATATATAGATATATAGAGCTAACATATATATATATATATATATATATATATATATATGTGTGTGTGTGTGTGTGTGTGTGTGTGTGTGTGTGTATAATTTCCCATACAGCAATACAGACATGCCTATCAGGCCTAGGTGTGTTCAATCATTTTATGGCTCTGTGATGAGCATCCTCCACAACAGTGGCCTCTTTGTCAACAGCTACTGATGTCATCCACCTTAACAGCACTGGCAGACACTCCCACAGCACATAAGCACTGTGGTGCATGCACCAAGTGCATAGTACTATAGTATATACTACTAGGGAGGTAGGGGTTTTAATCTCAAAAAGGGCAACTCTGTGAGTGTGTGCCTGTAAATGTACTGCCTTGCAACAATGTGTCTGTCTCGTTTATCTGTGTACAATGGTCATACATTTTGAGGGTCTGTCAACCCCCCCATTGGCCTCCTTTACAGGGCCTACTGATGTCATTCACCTTAGCAGCACTGGCAGAAACTCTCAAAACACATATGTTCCGTGGTGCATGCAATAAGTATATAGCACTACTATTAGATAGGTAGGGGGTTTTAATCTCAAAAAGGGCAACTGTAATTGTGTGTGTGTGTGTGTGTGTGTGTGTGTGTGTGTGTATGTGTGTGTGTGTGTGTGTGTGTGTGTGTGTGTGTGTGTGTGTGTGTGTGTGTGTGTGTGTGTGTGTGTGTGTGTGTGTATGTGTAAATATACCCCCTTGCAGCAGTGTGCCTGTCTCACCTATCTGTGTGCAATGGTCATACATTTTCAGGCTCTGTCAACCCCCCATTGGCCTCCTTTACAGGGCCTGCTGATGTCATCCACCTTAACAGCACTGGTAGACACTCTCAAACCACATAAGCTCCATGGCACATGCGATAAGTATGTAGCACTGCAGTATATGCTACTAGATAGCTAGGGGCTCTACTCTCAAAAAGGGCAACTCTGTGAGCGTGTGTTTGTGTAAATGCATCCCCTAGCAGCAATGTGTCTGTTTTGCCTATGTGTGTGCAATGGTTATACATTTTAAGGCCCTGTGAGTAGCTGCTGGCCCTAAATAGCCCACATCTACCTAGGCATAAATGCTATCTGCCAACACCTACATTTGTAGGTACAGAACACTCAGGTGACACGTATCAAGGGTAGCATGTCTTGTGATGGGGTATGCATGCAGGATTACACTGTATGCCCCCATTGCCACTGACACACTGTTCTACACATATGCACCGAGATAACCATGTACGTATACAGCTGCACCTTGCTGATGTCATATTTCTGCTTTGCTACCATGCCATCTTGAGCCGCTGTATTGCCACCAAGTCTCCACAGAGTAGTCACTCAGATCCCTGCAACAGAAACATGCAAAGTTCTGAGAGACACCTATCAGTCTGCAACACCACCATCAATCTAACATCATGCAACAATGATACAAACACTTTGATGTGTACTCATGACACACACCAGCATACAGCACCTGTAATGGCATAACACAACCCCACTACAAAATGTCATGCAATGTACTATAGTCACCCTGTGCATCACACACATATTTGCATGTCCCTGCATCAATGGTATGGATGGCAGGGATGTGGCACAGGTATCATTACATGCAAAGGGTGTGGTGTGGGGGTGCCAGAGGCCTAGGCTGTGCCAAACAGTTGACATCATGTGTGGGAGTCAGGAAGGGATGCTGGTCAGCTGGGCCATGGAGAGGGGCCATGTGTGTCTGTTGGTGACCTGCATGTGACAGTGATGTATGAGTGTGTGCTGATCTATCAGCTGTGTATGTTTGTAGGGGCAAACTTTGACACATGTCCCTGTCACTTGACCTTTGCCCTCCCACCCTTTCATGTATGGGTATTGTGTGGATCCCTTGTTCTAGGGGGTTATGAGGTATGGCAGGTCTATAGAAGGTAACTGAACATACTGCTGCATATGTTGCAGGCTGCAGCTGCTGCTTTTTTTCAGGTCTCATACTGGGGAGTGTGAACACAGTGGAGGACAGCAAGCTGAATGTGTCAGTGAGGGAGCAGTGTCATCTCTGTCATTACAACAGAGGCAGGGTGAGGGTATCCATGACAGTCCAGGTGAGGCATGTGCTTAAGGTACATATGTTATGTAACAGTGGCAATTGGAGAGTGGTAGGCAACATATAGGTAGCCTAAACATATTTGTGCAGTGTGTCCCTGCCTACAGGCCTTTGAATTGCTAACATGAGTAGCAGTGAATGCAGTAGCAGTAACCTGTTTTGGCTAAAATTGCAGGACTCTGTCATTATTTGTTGTATTCAAAAACATGTCATTGAAGTGCAACACATTGGATTCAAACCCAGGACTATGGGTGGTAAAATCTATGGCATGCTAGGAATTTAGCAGACTGAGGTACTGAGTCAATATTGCAGCAGGTGTATTTGCAAGATATATGTGCATGCATACAGTCTGTTACACAGGATTCACATTAGCATGTGTGTTCAGATGAGTATGATGTGTGACACTGAACTGTCTGTCATGATTTTCTAACCTCAATCTGTACTGACTTGCCAGTACTTTAGTGCACAGAAAAGGTCTTGTGAAAAATCATGCCAAAAGTAGGTGACACAACTGTGTACATTCTGCAACAGAATGTGCAGCTGACAGCTATACCTGCTATCCCTGGCCTCATGTACATCCATCAGTATTTATTTGGCTGTGTACAGCTTTGGTGTCTGTATCACAGTCCCATGTACACTGCCAGTTTTTCCATTATATGTACATGCAATGTGTCACTGGAAATCAGGATATGTGTATGGAAATACCTGTGTTACTTCAGAGCTGAGTAGTCTTGTGGGCTAATGTGCCATGCTGTAGTTAACAGGAGCTGGGGTTCGTGACTTGGCAGGGGTGATTAGTTTGCAGATGTGCCTAACAGTGTCAGAAACACAGAAGGTGATTAAGGCACTTTTAAACAGGTTTGCGCAGTCTGCTTTAGCTCTGCTTAAATCCACTCCAAGTATTAGAAAAGTAAAGAAAAAGGGGTAATAGGAAAGTGATGAAATGGGGGCAAGCAGGGGGAAAAACATACTGAAAGGCAGGTAGGGATATGCAGGACAGGTGTAGGATAGCACCATAGCTTTCCATTTTTTGTACAGCAACAGCTGTGCAGATTGTAGAACATTTACAATTTGGAGCCTCACACCCCAGAGAGAGAAGGCTGAGGGTAACATAAATGTGTTGATTAATTAATACAATGGTTAGTTATGTCCAGTGGATACTTGTGCAATATGGAGAGCTATGTAAGGGGTGGTATTTTTTGTGTGGGACAGGTGTCTTTTTTTAAGGTGAGAGTGGAATGTTAGGAAAGGAATATAAGTGCATGTGGGGAGGTAAGTTGGATAAGAGAGGTTGCATTTGCGGACAGACAAGACAAACAAGACAGCATACAGGTGTGGTGTGTGACACATAAGGGGAGTAAACACCTTGGATGGGGAGGATGTTGTGGAATCAGAGATCCATTTGCCCCGAGACATCAGCAGTGTGATTGAGCTCCCCACCCATGGGCAGTCAGCACTGCTCCTTCACTGCCCCAAAGGTGGCTGTGCTGGAGACTGGGCACTGGGGCCACCAGGCCCCTCCAGGTTGGCTAGTTTGCCC
Source organism: Protopterus annectens (assembly GCF_019279795.1). Classification (NCBI taxonomy): domain Eukaryota; kingdom Metazoa; phylum Chordata; order Ceratodontiformes; family Protopteridae; genus Protopterus; species Protopterus annectens. Next base: position 171,427,097 of record NC_056746.1, on the reverse strand, counting down.
TCAGTCTGGTGCAGGTGGTTCTCATAGCCACAGTGGACTTTCCTACGCACCATCACTGGTAGTAGATCTTGGATGACAACCCCACCCCCCACTCCCAGGGGGATGGCCCATCCCCTGAGGCATCTCCACCCATAGGTGGTGCAGGGCCAGCAGAGGGAGCTCTGCTAGCTTGGGTCCCAGATGTGCTAGGACCCAGTGCCACAGCTGGCTGAGGCAGAATAGGCAGATCACCAGGAACCGGCCTACCCAGTCAAGCTATGGTGTTGAGGTATTTCAAAGTGTATAGGTTAGTAATGAACATAACATTTAGTTAGTTATAATAACATGCCAGAACATTTCAAATAACTCAGTAACATACCATTACATAGTATATGTAACACAACAATAAGTGAGATAACAGTCAGTATAGTAATAGCATGCCAGTAACAGTTATAGCATAAGGCCAACAACATAGGTAATTCAACAAGATATGTTAGCATGCAACCATTGTAATACATAACAATAATAAAACGCAAGGCCCAATGTAAAGTTTTGAGAAGAAGATATGTTAATAGTAAACCATAACGGATGTATAACAATAATAAATTATGATGCAGATAAGGGGTGGGGGAAGAGAGAAATACAGTCTATTAATACCAGTACAGGCTATATTGTTTGCAACAGTACCCTTATATACTCTACAGGTCTGCCCTTCCTTTATGTATACAAGTGCCCTATCACTTCTGTAGCATGTACATACCTCTCAAGCTATTCGCATGGGGAAGTATGGGCCAAGCTGTAACACCTACAGGTACACAACTACAGAGGACTATTAAATGTCAATGGGACAGATATGACTACCAAGGTGTACTGTGGACTGATATAGCGTGACTGTGTTATTGACATAAATCATGTCACTATAGATCTGTGACAGAGGGATTAGTCAACAGTGAGCACAGTCAGTGACAGCGTGACATTTGAGAGATATGTATCGTGCAGAGTACAGAGAGTTTATGACTATCATGATGTCCTTGGCAGGCATGGGGTTAGACTATCAGCAGACATTCACAAACACACCAGGCCTACAGTCATACCAAGATTACACATTTTATTTATCGTATTAACTTTTATTAGTATTGTACTTGTTGCCTTTATTTTCTGAAGTCTTATCACATTGCTAAGCAATGCTGTCAACACTCCATTAGATCTGAACATACAAATTATTAACCCATTCTAAGGGCTACTGCAGCCATTTATCTACCTGTATTTCCTGTGGGAACAACATCTGTTAACAATACATAACTGATTCAATAATATTTACTAGTACTTGTCACTGGACTCAAACTCTGGTCTGTGTGTGACAAACTGGACATCACAGTGGTGCAGCAGTAGCATTGTTGCCTCACAGCAAGAGGTTCTCTGGTTCAATTCTCAGCTGGGGTGCTTTCTGTGTGGAGTCTGCATGTCGTCCCTGCATTCATGTGAGTTTCCACCGGGTGCTTCAGTTTCCTCCCACATTAGAAAGACATGCATCTGGAGCATTTCTCCCTGGGCCTCCACTGAAATTGGCTTTGTTCCAAGTTGGACTTTCCTGTTTAACAAATGTTAAATAAAAAAATGTACATCAGACCTAGCATTTATTAAACTGAGCTACTGCTGCATATTGATTGACTGATATTTGTCTAGAGCACCTGCTAACAAAATATGACCTGGTATTAGAAGTATAGTGTTATGCAAGACTGTACTGACAGCTGAACACACATGCATGAGATTCATCATTGACAGAGACAGTAGGTGAACTGTACATTCATACATAGAATGGGGGTGTACACGATATACCCCTAGTGGGTGGAAATATCTGTGATGTGTACAAACCATATCAAAGTGCTGAGTTGGCTACCTGACCCATAGACAGTTGCAGATGGTATATTTGCAGTCTACATGTATTACAGTTTCATACTTGCCTGCAGCAGCGTACCTCAAAGCAGGAATGCATATAGCTGAAATGCAATGGTTAGCACAAGACAATCCTGATATACACAATATACCTTGGGTGTTCGTATTATTGCTTCAAATCTTAGTGCAGAACAAATATCATAATGCATTATATCTTGTAGTACATCTCCAAATCTACAGTTTAGTAGAACACTCTTTATTAGGTAACCTTCAGTCGCATAGTGATATTCCTTGTGTTTTTAGTTCACAGCAGATGTAAAACTCAATTTCATGAACAACAGCCCAAAATACAAAAATATTGCACAATACAGATTTATTAGGGTTGACTTCAGACAGTGATTGGTGTATTTTTCCAGTCTTTATTGCAGAACAGATCATATAATACAGCTGTTGCAATACAGCTGTAATTCCACAATTAATGCAGTAGAAACTTTATTTAATTAACATTATCAGGTTTCATGTTTTCATTTTTATTGAACTATACCTGGCATTACTCACTTATTGGAGTCCAGGTCTATGACCACATTCATTGCAGTACAATCAAAACTGTATATACCTAATGGCAGTTAATACATTACTCTTTCTTGATTATATAACTATAGATTGCAAGATACATCTGTACTCACCACACTCATGGTGTGACCTGGGCAGGTACCCTGCATGGGCCTCCAGGTTGCAAACTCTCTCCTCTACAACAGTAGGGAGAGAAGGACACCATTATGCGTACCACTCTATCACACATTCAAATTAGGTATTACTAAAACAATGCAAACAGTATTTACAAACTTGGGGGCATTCCCATCTCGAGCATCCTGGACCCAGGTGTCCAGAAGTCCCCTCTTCCATCACTTCACATCATCATAATGATGGTGGACCTCCTCATCTGTTCAGGGGATACCTGTAGCACTGGTGAGATCGAGTGCCAGCTGGTCCCAGGCTTCTGACTTGTACTCTGAACCCTAGTACTGGCCTTGCAGCAGCCAGATGTCATGGTATTTTACAAGGAGAAATAGTCCACAAAGCAATCCAACTCCCATGAAGTGTGTTAAAAAAGCACTTTCTTCCCTTCCAAAGAGACTTCATCATCTGAAGTCTCTTTGGAAGGGATGAAAGCACTTATGTATGTGCAGTGTTTTGTTTAGTTAATAAATTTTTTAACACTCTTCGTGGGAGTTGGATTGTTTTGTGGACTATTTTATTTGTAAGATTTTGGCTGCCACCTTTTGGTGTTTTCTTATTTTACAAGTAATCCAACCATGACCCTGGACTCCAGAATGCCCTACTGCTGTGCCCGGAAGCGCGCACCCTCTCCACCTGCCATAGCTCCTGCCAGATCCAAACTCCAATGGGTTCTGCTATATTCTCTCCTGTTACATTTACATAAGCCTGTTTTCCTGTGCTTTACCACCATTGGGCAATTTTCAAATATGCAGTGCATCGCTTAGCATCGCACAAACCCACTAAGCTCAGTTGAGCAGTTCTTAAACTAGCAAATGCTTAGCACTGCTTAGCTGTGCACAAATCAGCTAAGCAGAGCTATGCGATGCCAAGCAGTGCTAAAACGTCTCTTGTTTCAGCAGTGCTTGACATGGCTTAGCAGTGCCTGGCAGAGCTTAGCTGAGCACAGGAAATTCACTTTTAAAAATAATTAGCCTAATATTCTTTTGCAACATAAAAGCTTCCTAACCTTTCCCTGTATTTGAAGCCTGCACATACTACATCTATGGTTGTCACTCTAACCATTTGGCTACCTGGCCATGTGGAATGCTGCTATACTTTTACATATACCTATCATCTATGTTTAAGCAGCGCTGAGCACTGCAGCACACCAAGCAAACATGCTTAGTTATGCTTAAACTTGACCTTCCTTTCTTAATTAAATGTATCCGGTGTCTATTTTTAGATGTCTGGCACGTGTCCAGTATTGTGCACCACACAAACACAAAAGAAATGTGAAATAATTAACATAATAACACTTTATTACCATGTACATGGACATGGTACCTTCCATGTAGGCTTTACGCTATGCCTACATGGATTTTATTAAATCCCCAGGTAATTCTTTCAGGGAAAGGATATGGTTTATTACCAAGTGAATTCTATCCATCGCATTTTATTATGTGCATGTTAATGAGTAGAAAATACTTTAGTGGGATTTTATTTGTCTCATTTATTAGGTGGGCAGATGGAATCACAAACTTAACTTATGCAGGACTGGTTGACTATTAGGAAGTGTAATCTGACATCAAAATCTTGAAGTGCTGCACCATTCTAGGTTTGTCACTGCACATGCCAGTGAAAGGAGAAGCTATCTGAAATGCTGTCTGCTGCCATATTTCTGAAATGCTCTTCACTTTGAGGAATGTTTCTCATTCTGAGTCTTAAACATTCCATGTTCCATGCAGTTCCTCAGTGAAAGTGTGTGTCACAGCCACTGGTAGGATATTTTTAGCAACAATCCATAGTAAATACTATTGAATCGTATTACTCTTTCAAAATAACATTTTTGTAAGTGAAGAAATACATTTTAATTGTACTATGAGCTTCCTACTCAAAGTGTTTAGTAAGTGCTCCACAGTTTGCCCTTTAGTTCCATATTATGACAGCTGTTTTTTCACATTTTGGAAATGCAAGGTTGAGATTTTTCTGCAGCAGTTATTTTCACTTGTGTAAGATTTAGCACTTATTTAAATTTATATTCATTAAGAGTCCTTGTTTGTACATTAGCTGTGCTATGTTTTGGTGTGTAAACCATTACATTTGTTCTTCCACTTAACTCATTTGAACTTATGATCACAGATTTGTGAAATGGATGGTTAACCATACTGCCTTCAAATCTTGAATTGTTTAAAACAAGGTACAGGCACAGAGTCATTCTTTCCATTTAAATTTCAGACAGCCATAGTAATGTTATTACACACTGTCAGGAATTAGTATTTGCATGTTTTCTTTAGTTCATATATGCTTCACAACATTATGAATTTTTTTATTTATTTAACATTTGTTTAGCAGGAAAGTCCAACTTGGAACAAGTGAATTTTCAGCGGAGGCCCAGGGAAAAATGCTCCAGACGCATGTCTTTGTAACGTGGGAGGAAGCAAGATTACCCAGAGGAAACCCACACAAATGCAGGGAAGACATGCAGACTCCACACTGAAGGAACCCCAGCCAGTTATCAAACTGGGGAACCTTTCGCTGTGAGACAACAACACAAACCACTACGCCACTGTGTTGTCCAAATTACTGCACCACTGTCCCATACGATTTATGTTTTTGTCAACAGTTATGAGATGGTGCTACTGTTTTTCATCTATATGATGTTATAAGAAACAAGACTGGTACTGGAAAATGTGCCAGTCTGCAGCACTACTAGTAGAAGAGTTTTCCCTTAAAGCTAGGTAGTGACTTATTTCTTCACAGACTTATTTTTTGAATGCTTAACAATACAGCCATCTAAATGTTGATTTGGTCAGATTTTGTTTAATACAGATATTAAAATATTTACAGAATGTGATTTGTTTCATTTTGGTCATTCTGTCACTGAATCTTTAATGCATTTTTGTATGTTTCTTTCTCTGCTGGCTGTGTTAAGGTATAGTATATGCCTCTTTGCTAGGTTTTATTTTAAATTTTCAGAGAGGGTTATGAGCCAGATCAGGGCTGATAAATGAAAATAATGAAAATAAAATTGCCTGTAATTAACATTGCACTATATATATATATATATATATATATATATATATATATATATATATATATATATATATATATATATATATATATATATACATATATCTATGGTTCCCCTTTATAATCTCGAAATACTGAAAGCTCAAAGTCCACAATCCCGAAACACACAAACACGAAAAATGAAAATCCCAAACATTCACAAACCATACACCACACAACACACACACCATTCAACCCACAACACACAAACTACACAATCCTACACTACATCTATGCAGGGGGCAAGCCCCCTGCACCCCCACACACCCCCTACTTATATATACCAACTCCGAGATCGCACTAACAGTCAAGAAATGCATTACTCACACGCTGACATTCCACACTCCCTCGCACACACAGACACACATCACACACACGCAAACACAACCTCCCTACCCTAACCCACATGCACAACTAACAATAACACTCACATACACTCACTTACCTTCACTTCCGTAAACAACAAAACGAAACAAAACTAAACCCACCAATGTGGGGGGTTTTGCCTCCCCACACTTCCCACATCCCCCTAACTAAATATACCATCTCCAAGATTGCACTACTGTGGGGCTAAGGGGCAAAGTTCAACAGGATGGCCAAGAGGTTACTTACCTCACGTGAAAAGTCGGTGTTTTGGAAGTCGGTCTTGTGAAGTTGTCTGTCCTTTCGTTTGTGAAATTTCAGTGTCAGGTAAGTGAAACTTCAGTCTACTGAAGTAGACCCATATATATATATATATATATATATATATATATATATATATATATATATATAAATTCATCTTAAGTGAGATCATGTAGTCAGTTGTCCAGGTACTTTTTGATGGATTTTAGTAAAGTTCCTCTTTGCATTATGTTTATGAATGTGAATAAAGCAGAGTGTGTGTGTGTGTGTGTGTGTGTGTGTGTGTGTGTGTGTGTGTGTGTGTGTGTGTGTGTGTGCGTGTGTGTGTGTGTGTGTGTAACGGTCATGGGTGGTGGTTCAGTCCTCTTCCCCATAATAAAATGCTACTGTAGCAGTTTTTGTAAGACTTGTACAGGTGTGAGGAAACTTGCTGTGAATATATAAATGTGCATTAGAAGGAGTGTTCAGATATTTCTTTATGTTGATGAACTTTCCTTTTTTTCCCTGACACTCTACATACAGCTGTTCCTTAGGAACCTTCGTCATGGCTGTGCTGCATGTTTCAGAACTCAGCACTGTGGAGCCCCTTCAATGAAAGCATAAGCAGACCCTCCTCCTTTAAGAAACTCAGTGTCACACTCCCTCTCTCTCTGTCCTTATGAATGCTGCTGTGTCAGAGTCCTTTCTGCCCATCCTCTTGTATCATTCTATGTTCTACTCAAAGACCCTGCCCACCCACTTACAAAGTATGCTTTGGGCTGTCTACATACTTCAACCAACAAAGACACTGGTGCTGTCTGTAGCCCTAATGGGTGAGTGGGTGATGACCAAGGCACAGTGCAGCATATAATACCACATTTCAGCACTGCAACTTTACTGCAACAAGGGTCTGCTTCTGTCTCCCGACAATGAAACACAGTCAATTCTTCCAATGAACTGATAATGAGCATATCTGGATGGGTGGGTTATTAGGCATTTGATCCCCTTGTCACCTCAGCACTAGTTACACTTATCATTTATGATGCACAATGTACAATTGAGTTGTGATGATGACAGTTAGCAAAGTCAAATTAATTATTTTTGTCCTCCTTACACAGTACTGGCAATCATAGTTTAGTATTACACAGACAAAAATGTGACGCGGCTGTAAGACTCTATACCCACTACTCTTATAGGTTCATAGCTACAGTTTTCAAGGTAATGGCCTTCTGACCTCTAAAAAAGTAATATGATTACCCAGATCCCATGTTGATCGTTTCTACTTTCTATATACCTATCAAGATTCTTTTTGATGGAGGTTGATGACTGCCTTTTTCTGATTGTAAAAGGTAGATTATTTCATAATCCTAGGAAATAATGGCTGTAGTAAATGCTACTTTTTTCTGTTAATATTATTCATCTTTAGTATTACGTGCCTGAAACTACAGATCAGGTAAAGACTACATATAATTAACCTTTAGAAAACAGAATAAAATAGCAGCTTCAGAAACCTTTCGGAGTTGTTCTGTTTTCCAGCTCTATAATTCTCCTAGTAAGGAAATGTATTTTTTGTCAAGTCCTATAATGTAGCTTGTCTAAAAGCTATAATACAAAGCATTATGTTCAATAATGTGTTGGATCAGCTAGGTATAAACTGGTACATTGATCTTCCTGGAGTGACCAGACATGCCTTTTAGAATTGCACAGAACAGGCTTTTCTACTTCTGTATTCCCTTTAGAGATAAATTATGGTCTATGCTTGTCTGACTCTGTCAGTACTTGCTGGTCACAGTTCATATTGTTGCCTTGTATTGCCTTTGGATAGTATTTCATTTTGTACTCATAATTTACATTATTTTGCCTTGTCTTATGTTGCTTCACTTAGTGGCATTGACACTGGTGTCATTACCGCTGAACTAAATATATATTTTTGTACACCATCTTAGAGAACTTTCACATATCTTTTTGAAATAATTATGCCAATCAGTTTGTAATTATTATTGATTATCTACTGCCCACTTCCCGTGGCATGAATACAGTGCTCAAGTGGCTTCCACTGACTAACCCTGTTGAAATAGACAGGTAACCCTCCAGCTGAATTTCCTGCATCCTGTTACTTAATCGTGTTTTATCCATTGAATTATTTGTGGGCTGGCATTTAGTGCCCTTAATTTGTCAGTATCCCTTATTAGGAATAGTGTCTAAAGTTCAAGGTAAGCATTATGTACTGTGAACCTTCATCAAGTGCTGTTACCTCTTCAGTGAATAGGTTCATAGGTAAGTACTAAGCTAGATACCCTTGTGGGCCATTTTAAGCCTAGCCAATTTCCCTTTTTGCTACTCAAATTAACCAATCCCATTTGGTTAGAGATTTGCCTTACCCATCCCATGAACAATAATTATATATTACTCCTAATGAGAATAACTAGAATCATACCCTAGATAATTTGAGGGGACCCGTGCTTGAGATAAAGCATTTAGTAGCTGCCTCTGTCCATTAGTAGTACAGGGGCCAGTCCTGGGGTAAGTTTTCTGTTTCCCATCCACAGATCTAAGTTGTGCTTGAAAATGGATAGGGATGAACTTTGTTTTATGTGGATGGGGAGTCTGTTCCATAGCAGTGGTATCCTCTATGAAATATATCTGTCCCTCTGTTTTGATCCCTAGACCATGTATTTCTGATTCCATTTGACTGGCTGAAGTACAAGTAAATCCATCTGTAATGGGTCAGATGATGCCTTGTATACCAGACACAGGTCACTTCTTAGCAGTCTGTAGGATATGGAGTATAGTGACAGGGCTTTGAGTCAGTCCATGTAGGACATATTGTTTAGGCCTGGTATCATTTTAGTAAGGTATGTCTGTGTGTGATCTAGTTGTTGCATGTGTCTGGACAAATACATGCAAAAGGGGGCATTTTATTCAATGATTGGTCTAATGGGGGCTGAATAACGGGCATAATGGCATCCCTAGATCTGGACACAATTCCTGTGTTTATAAGCTGTGCAGTATGTAAGGGTTTTCTCACAACAATAGATATATGCTGGTCATTGTCCACATAAGTTTCCAGCACCACAAGATTCTGTGAAAGGAGGCAAACACTAGAATCAATGATGTGCATTTTGAACCGTATTTCCATAATGTATTAATATTAAAATACTCTAAACGGAGAAAAGCAGTGAATCTCCTCTCTATGACACCATGTTCTTAGCTACTGAATACCAATGTTTCATTGCAGTATTCAAGTGCTGCATGAGGTGATAAGAAGATTTCACTAAACAGGTGTTATTTTCCTGTGTTTGTTAGGATGTTTGATAATCCCACCACATCCTATTGCATATGTGAGAGGAAAGACTTTCTTAGTTTGTTGACTGAAGCATGAACAATGACCATGTCATAGTTAGCTTTAGAGCTGAGGTCCCTAATTTTGGCCCCAAGTAGACATGACACAGTTACGAACTTCTTACTCTGCCCTGTGATATACACACCTATTTAGTAGATGCTGAAGTCACCAGTTACAGTAGAGTGTCAATTATCCAAAGTAATTGGGACCTAAGGTAGTTCAGATAACCAAACTGTTCAGTTAATCAAACATACAGGTAAATGTAAAAATGACCATCTTACAAGACAAAGCTGGAACTTCCCAAAATAATAAAATAGCATCAACAAAACGAAAAATTCACAGCAGCCACGGCTTAAAAATCCACTATTTATTTCCAGCAAACAGACAGTATTGTGTGTGTCTGGTATGTGCAGTGTCAGTGTTGTCCAATGTTGGTGTTGTCGTCTCAGTGAGCCAGCTGGCAATTCAGTGAGTTATAATGTGATTTATTCCTTGTTCATAGTGTTTGTCAACAATGTTTGAGTGAGGTACTGTATAAAATGCCTTGGCCAGTTGAAGTTATGAGGCATGCACTGTTTTACCCACATTCATTGCCTTGCTGACCCTCTCAAAGAAATCATCCAGGTTACAGTGTTGACCAAATTAATAGACATCAGTGTTTTTATTGTTTTTATGTTTGCTTTTTTTTCTTCTTCTTCTTGTTTCGCCATATAACTCAATAAGAGTATATAAAATGATAAACAATATAATTCATGTTATATAAGAAAATGTTTTAATACAATGTTCTAATATTTTGTGAATGACCTTTTGGCCATAATCAAGGATTTAACTCTTTGAGGTATAGAACAAACAAGTTCACAGCAATGTTCAGTCATAGAAGCATTGCGCACCCAAACTGAAATGAGTTCTTCAGTCATTTGCTTCATGTTTGTTATGGTCTTTTTCTTCATCTCTGACTTCAAGATAGCCCACAAGTTCTCTATTGGATTCATATCTTGGCAGTTACCTGGCCATAGTAATACTTCGGTACCACGGACCTCAAGGAAACTTGTCATCCTTTGTCACATAGGGCACCATCATGCATGAAGATAGAGTCTGTTGTTTTGGTAAATCCCTTCTTCTTCTTTGCCCAGTCACAGAGCTGAGGAAGCAGATTTTGCTGTAGTATGGTTCTGTGCTGTTCCTGCTTCATGTTTCCATGAATAATGTAGAGCCAACCTGTTCTGAAGACAATTGTAAAGCTCCACACCATCACTTGAGTGGGGTGCTTAAAGCACTGAATGATACAATCGTCCTGCATCAGCTCTCCAGATTGTCATCTGACATATTGTACTTGCTGATCCAAACACTGTATGATGCTCTCCTCATTGAAAACAACACATTCCCAATCTTCTTCTGACCAGTTCTGAAACTCTTTTGCCTAGTGCAGTCTTTTTGCCTTCATCTGACTGAACAATTTCTGTTTCTTCAGAGGGCTGCAAGCTCGAAGCCCAGCATCCAGAAGTCTCCATAAAACAGTTCTGGAATTCACGTAACACCCTGTTGTCCCAGCATCTCCTACACCTGTCTACTGGATGCCTTGAGATTCTTACAGCATTCTCTGATCAGATATGAATCATCCTGAGGAGTTGTGGACCTTCTCTGACTACATCTGCTAGAATGTCTGGGGGACAACCCTTCACCGGTATTCAGTTTCTTCTGAATTCAGCTGACAGACAGCTTACTAACTCCAACCTTTTTGATGATTTCTGATCCAAGAACACCGTCTTTGAGCAGAATCTCAACTTTTGCACACTTTTATGGCATTAAGTCAACTAATTTACCCATGTGTAAGACTATGGAACCATGTCATCATGACCTCATTTCTCTTTAAGTGGGTAAGTAACATGCAGTAATTTCACATTAAACAGCTTTTTCTTAAAGACTTATCAAACTGAAATGATTTTGTGAATTTCTGAAAAAGCTGGACTGAAAATCACTAAAGAAACTAAGAAATGTCCATTATTTGTTGACATTTCTATTAATCTGGTCAACATTAAGTAGGAACAACCTTCCCTTAACAAAGCCAAACTGGGATGGGTCCAGTGTCTGTAGGCTGCTAATATCCTTGTTGATCATTCCATTATAATTCATTCCATGGCTTTGCATATTAGACTTGTCAGACTGATGGATCTGTAGTTCCTGGGGTTGGTTGATGGACCACTTTTCTAAAGAGGGATGACCATTGCAGTCTTCCATTCATTTGATACATAACCTGTTTTGAGACTGTAGTTGAAGAGAGCCTCAAGTGGTCCTGATAGGTCATGTTTTAGCCTGTTCAAATAGGAATATTGTTGGGGCCCATTGAAACATTGCTTTTGGCCTTAGTGACCACCACCAGAACCTGATCCATGCTAATAGCTTGGGGTGTACACTAGAAGGGATTCCACAGGGGATAGATGGGGGGATTGGGGGGGGGATAAGAGCTGAATCTATCAGCTATGGCTCCCTGATCAGCAAAGGTGATGCCATTAACCATCAGTTCAGCACACTGCTGTGTGTTACCCTTATAGTTTCATACATAGCTAAAGAAGGCCTTGTGATTTTCCTTACCCTGTGAGGCTATTCTGACCCTGTAGCTGACTTTTTTGGCCTTAATTAGACCTCTCAGATTCTTGTTTAATTGAATCAGAGAGCACTTGCTTTTATGGGAGTCGCTCTATCTGATTTTACCCGTGACTTTTTTTTTTTTTTGTTACATACCATGTTGAAGTGAGGTTTCCATCAGTGGGGTTTGTTTCTGGTATTTGTTTTGGGCTTACTTTTGGTAGGTATGGCAGCCTCTATGCAGCCATGTACGTGTTTGTACATGATTTCTATCAATAATTATGCATAGGTAGCTGTGGTCTTGGGGTTAAGTGGAGCCTTGAATTTTGACAAACTGTGACTTAATAGGATGTAGTTTGCCTTAGTACCTCACAGCAATGCCCCCTCTTACACTCCATATGAATGACCAGGATTTTTCAGCTGTGACTCCTTAGGCTATACAGAAACCATCTCATCTAACATAACTGGTCAGTAAATCAACAAAATAAAAATTAACTATATGCATTTTTCAGGGGCAGGCCCCCTATACCCCTTATGTGATGACAATCGCTCAATACACCCCAAACCTTTTATATACCAACTCAACAGCTGCACAAACAGGGAGAAGGAAAACATTTCCATAAGGAAAGGAATCTCTGCCAACCCACATTTATACACCACCGCAGCAGTGATTTCCTATGGATAACATCAGCTTTGCTTTGCTGTTCTCAGCAGATGGCACTCAGTAAGCAGTACATCAGCTGACTTGGATGCCCACTACTACCTCAAAGACAATGCTGATATTGCTCTCTCATTAAATAGTCCCCTTTTGGTCTTGCCATTGGCAAAACAGCTTTCCATGAAATTGTCCAGCCTGCTAGATTCAACTGACTCCTGAATGAGAAATGGAATATTAGTCTGAGAGTGTGAAATACCAGATACAGGGGAATGTTTCCTTTTCTCCAGTTATTGTGCAATCTTGGAGTTGGTATATTTAAGTTGGGGGGGTGTTTTTCAATTTTTTTTTTACTTTCTTCTAAGTCTATATATTGAGATTATGTGCTCAGTTATACTTATTTTGAAAAAAGTGAAGTTGATGGGTTACCATAATAAGAGGGGGTGCTGAAAAGTTCTAAGTCCGAGCAAGAAAGGAATGTTGTGGAGCCATGAAACTTACAAGTTATTCAACATATTCTCCCCAAAGTTCAACACGCTTGGCACATCATGTCTAAGGTTTCTGTAACCCTGCCAAAAAAAGTCTGAAGTCTGGTCACTGAAATCCAGCTCTGCTGCTGCAAACATCTCCGAATCACTCGAAAACTGCCACCCTTTCAAACTCTGTTTAAAGTTTGGGAACAGGAAATAGTCAGATGGAGCAAGATCTGGTGAGTAGTGTGGATGGTCTATGCACTCAAACACCAGTTTCATCAAAACATCCATTGTTTTGCTAGCCTTGTGAACAGGTGCATTGTCTTTTATAAAGAGAACTCCTTTCTGCAGCTTTCCTCTATTTTTTTCTTTCAATGCCTCCTTTAATCGGCACAGTAAGTTACAGTAGTATTCTACATCAACGGTTTGGCCCCTTGGAAGATAGTCAGTCATTACACCACCTTCCTGATCCCAAAACACTGTGGCCATTACCTTCCTGTTGACTTTTCAGTCTTGAACTTCTTTGGCTTTGGTGAACCTGAGTGACACCATTGCATGGACTGTTGTTTTGTCTCAGGGTCAGACTGGTGTAACCATGTTTCATCAACAGTAACTAGTCATTCCAAAAAGTTAGCAAAAGCTTGACCAAAAGGCTGCAAAATCAACTTGGAAGTGTCCACTCAATGTCTTTTCTCATTGGCATTCATACATTTGGGCATCTACTTGGCTGACAGCTTCTGCATAGCTAGCTGCTCATAGATTATAAACCCAACACATTTTATATATATATATATATATATATATATATATATATATATATATATATATATATATATATATACACACACACACAGACACACACACACACACACACAGACACACACACACACACACACACACACACACACACACACACACACACACACACACACACACACACACACACACACACACACACACACACACATATATATATATATATATATATATATATATATATATATATATATACTTATTTATACAGCTGAATGTTTGCAGAAACATGCACTGGCAAAGCCCTATAATGACTGCGACCACAGACTAGAAGAGAAATCCATACTTTGGCACTTTGAGGCAGACATCTTACAATTAACCTATTGACCTTAACGAGGCATTTTAGCTATATTCATATAACATATAGGTTAATCTATCTTTAGTCAATTTATGATTTAATCAAGTCAAATTTATGTTATATTTTAAATCAGATTTTGTGAAGAAAAAGGGTAACTTCAAATAATTCTTAAAGTATCAACTCACTGTAGTAACTGGAACATCACATAACATGTAATTAAATTGCTTACATTACCATATGCACAAACCAGTGTTGTCCAAAATACATTATCACCAGATATTTTTTCATAACTAATGTTATTATGTATGTCACTGTTGCAACCATATAAACGTCTTTCACAGTACTTCTATCTTTACTCCCCATCAGAACGAAAATTACTTTTCATATGCACCAGTAGTTCATAAGTTCATAGGTAGATACTAGGCTATCGGCCCAAGGGCCTATGTAAGCCTAGCCAACAAGGTTCCCTGGCTTACACCACCCAAGAAAGTTATTTTCCTGTGCCACTGTCGAGCAGAGACACAGAATTGTTCCCCGGGGTGTATTTCCTTTTTCCCATCCACTCATCAAGATTTTTCTTGAAGAGTGCTAATGAAGAACTTTGCTTGACATAGATGGGTAGCCTGTTCCAGAGTATGGGAAGTCTCTGGGACAGAAATCTATCCCTTCAGCATGTCCTGTTTATTGTGGTGACAAGGTTTAGGTCCCTAGAGCGTGTAGCTTGGAGGGATTGGGATTTCTTTAGGTGTAGCATGTCCAACAGCTCTGGGTTTGACATAGCTTTATATGTTAGGCAGAGATCACCTCGGAGTAGGCGATATGCTACGGAATAAAGCTGGAGTTTTTTGGGATGGTCAGTGTAGGGCATTTGTTTGAGGCCAGTAATCCTCTTTGTGAGGTACTTCTGTGGCCTTTCCAGCTGCTGCAGATGTCTTGTGAGGTTCATTCCAAAAGGGGCGTTGTACTCTTTAATGGGCCTAATGAGTCTTGAGTAGAGGGAACAATGACCTCTTTTTTCCTGGATGAGAACCCTTTTATGATGAGGTGTGCCACATAGAAGGACTTTCTGACTACTGTGGCGATGTGACTATCAAAGGAGAGACTACTGTCCACCTGGGTCCCAAGGTCTCTTATCACACATTTGGTGTTAAGTAGATTGCTGCCTATGTGGTAGTTCATGGGTACAGAGTTTTTACCAAAGGGATGACACTGCACTTTTTGGCATTGAGCTTGAGGCCATGGCTCTGACACCAGGCATCTGTCTCAGCGAGGCTCTTCTATAGGATGTCCACATCATTTGGGGACTTGACTATGGCTCCTAGTTTGCAGTCATCTGTGAATTTTGATAGCCAGAGGCCTTCTGTGTTAGCCTGTACTTCAGAGAAGTAGATACCAAACATGAAAGGTCCCAGGACTGAACCCTGTGGTACTCCAATTGTCACTGGTTTGAGGTTGGAGTCTGCAGCTTTTACAGTGTGGGTTCTGTCAGTGAGCCAGTTGGCAACCCATCTTGTGACATAGGGATTTATACCTAGTTTAGTGAGCTTAGCTATAATTCCAGAATGGGGGATGGTGTTGAAAGCCTTGGCGAGGTCAAGATAGGCTGTGTGAACCATCTTACCCTCATCTACAGCTTTGGTGACTGCCTCAAAGAAGTTGATCAGGTTCAGGAGGCATGATCTGCCTTTCACAAACCCGAACTGGGTGGGATCCAGAGTTTGGAGGTTACCAATGTCTTTGTTTATGAGTTCCATGATGATTCTTTCCATGGCCTTGCAGACCAGGCTCGTCAGGCTAATAGGTCAATAGTTCCCGGGATCAGTGGTGGCTCCCCCTTTGTGGAGTGAGATAACTGTTGCTGTGCACCATTCAGTGGGCACAAAGTCTGATGCAAGGCTATTATTGAACATGGTGCTTAAGTGGGGAGCCAGTTCGTTCTGAAGTTCATGTAAAACGCAGCCTGGGATGTTGTCCGATCCCATGGATGCTGTGTTTTTGCCTTTAGAGAGTGCAGCTTTTACCTGCATAGTTGTGATTACAGGGACTTTGCATTCTTACTGTATAGATATGGGCCCTTTAGGGGGTGGGGTGGGTAAAGTTAGCACTGAACCTATCTGCCAGGATGTTGGCAATATCAGTTGGTTCTGTAATTTTCGTGCCATTGTGCTGTAACTCAGAGCAGATCTGGGTGTTGCCATTGAGATTCTTGACATAGCTATAGAATGCTTTGTGGTTGTCCTTAGAAGTAGTGGTGATTTTATTTTTGGAGGATCTTATAAGGGATCTCAGATTCTTACTGAGGCTGACCAGGGAGCTCCTCCACTCATTGGATTTTACTCTCTTTTGCAACAGTTTCTTCCTTCTGTTGTACAGTTTGTTTATGGCAGGGGATCACCAGATTGGCTTCCTTTTTTTGGGGGATAGCATCTTGGTTCTGTTTGGGATAGCACGATCCATGCACTCATGTAAGTGCTTATAGAGTGCATTTGTGTAGGATTCAGCAGTTGTAACTGTATTGTCCATCTGCATGGGTGTCATGAAGTTCACCACTTCTGTCTTAAGAAGCATGAAGTTGGCTTTGGAGACATTTTTTACTGTGGTTTCCTTAATGGGGTGGGATGTGGATATCAAGGGTGATTAGCTTATGGTTGGATCAGACTAACGAGGAGTTGACTTCAGGTGTGGAACACCGGTCACTCATGCTGGTAATGACTAGATCTAGGATATTGTTGCCCCTGGTGGGAGTGTGGATAAGTTGATCTAGGGCATTGAAGTTTATGAATTCCAGAAAACGTTGAGCTAAGGAGTTGGTACATGAGTAGTTTTCCATGTTAATGGTGGGGTAGTTGAAGTCGCCCATTATTAGGGTGTTTGGTTGAACCCTAATATTTTCCAGTGCATCAAGAAAGAAGGAGTGGGAATCCTGGGGCATGGTTGGGGATCTGTAGCAAGCTACAATTTGGATTGCAGTTTTGCCCAGAGTTAGTTGCACTTGGATAACCTTGGATGCATTATGCTGAGCAACTAGCCTGGAGGTGTGGATATCCTTAATAAATATGGACACACCTCCACCTTTGGTGTTTCGGTTCAGGTTACATGGCCGAAAAGTGTGGTATGAGTTATAGCCTGGTAGTGCAGGGGTGCTCTCTGCAGCCTTGAACCAGGTTTCAGTCATTGCACAGATATCGATGTTCTTCATTTTAAGGAGTGCCTCGAACGAGTGCATTTTGAGATTTAGTCTTCTTGCATTGAGTAGCATTACCCTCAGTTTTTGCTTGCCTGTTCCTGTTACAGTGGTGAATTTGTCATTTAAACCTTGCCTAAAAAAGGCACTACAGGGGTGGCAAGAGCCTTAGCCAGTATCCGGAATCCCAGGGGCGACAGGTGCAGGCCATCTCTGGCAAAGCAGATCGGAGAGCTCTTCCATGTCTCTTTTCATGTACTCCAGAGAGGTATGTCTCAGGTCATTCACACCAAAATGGACAATGACAAAGTCATATTTGTACTTGTTGTGGAGTGACCTCAGTGCATGGGTTATGTGGCGGATCCTGGCGCCCGACAAGCAGCTGACAGTAACCTTCTCCTTGTTTAGTCTGGTGAGTGGGGCATCAGTGTGCCTGACTATAAAGTCACCTATGACTAGTGTGTTGGGTACGTTGTTTTGCCTTATTGGCTGTGGTTGAGTGGCACACTGAGTCTGTGGGCTATGTGTCATTTGGGTTGTGTTGGGGGATGGAGGTTGCTTGCGTTTCTGCCTTGGAGGTCTCTGTTGCTTAGACAGATTATTATTGACAGCCTCCGCGAATATTTTTGTGTTACTATGTGTGGATTTTGGTGGTGTAGATTTAGTGAGACTATGTGATGAGTGTGGTGTGGTGCAAATGTTTACCTTCTCCTCTTGACTGTCAAGTTCAGTCTAGGTTGAAGAGAGCTTTACCTCCAGTTTGGCTAGATAAGTGCATCTCTCACAGGCTGTAGTGTTGTGTGGTAGGAGGAGAGGGTTGTCTGTGTACATGAAGCAATTTCTACATTGCCTCAAGATGCCCAGATTCATCAGATAGACAGGAGAGAACACTGGGAGCTGACCCTTGGACATGCCTGAATAAAAAACAATTTTCCTCTAGATAAGTGAGGAAAGTGAGTACAAGAGCTGTTTTTCTCTAAGCAAGTGAGAAAAGTAAGTACAAAAACTGTTTTCCTCTAGGTAAAGAGGAAGGTTGAGTGCTATAGTAATTAGTAGCTTATTTAGTGCTTACAAGTTCTGAACAAGTGCTAAGCACGAATAAGCAAATTTAAGTGCTAAAACTAAGAATCTGTATCTGCACTAGATGAGTTACAGGACAGAAACAAGTGCAAATGCAGGCTTTCAAATCAGAAAGTTGAGAGAGATGGAATAGATTGCCCAAATGGCCAATAGCTACAATTTCTGGTCCAGAACCACTCCTTATGTGGTAGACAGGTTACCTAGTGCTTACCACTCCCACTGATAAGCTAGAAGGCTTCCCTCCAACACAGAAAGGCTTGGGGGGCTCAGAAGTTTACATACAGTCCTGGATACAGCAAATCTGTATCTGGAACACTAGTTATAGGAAATGTAGGAAACAGGCTTACAGTATTTTTTTTTACAGAAAAGTAGCTAAAACAGCAGTAAAAACAATTCACATGCAGTGCAAGCTAGCACGCTTGAGTATGTAGCAATATTAGACCAAACATAGTTTAAAAATGCAATTAAATTAAAAAGGACTAAAAGCAAATGCAGAAAGAGTTTATTAGGTAGAATGTGGTAAAGAGATGGGACTGGGGGAGTGTCCCAGATCAAATCTACAGTGGGGTGGGCAACTGCAAAAGCCACCAAATTTAAACTACAAGCCAAGAACAGGGAGGGTTGGAAAACAGTTTCAGCAGAGATCTAAGCAACAATTAACAGTACAAACTCTAAAACCAAAACAATATACTCAGCTCTGTATATTTGCAAATCAGTCTCTCAGAACAGGGAGACAACAGTTTCAACAGAGATCCAAGCAACAATTAACAAACTCTAAAACCAAAACAATATACTCAGCTCTGTATATTTCCAGATAGATTTAAAAGCAGTCTCTCAGAACACAGGTTCCAGCAATGAAATGCAGGCTGTTACTAACAGGTCTAATTTTATGCAAGTGATCCTTGAGTTAGATAACACACAAGCTGTAAAAAAACAGCTATACCAACTGAAGACACTGCAGAAAATAGGGGGAGGTGGGGAAAACAGTTTCAGCAGAGATCTAAGCAACAACTAACAGTACAAACTCTAAAACCAAAAAATATACTCAGCTCTGTATATTTGCAGATAGATTTAAAAGCAGTCTCTCAGAACACAGGTTCCTGCAATGAAATGCAGTGTGTTTCACAAATGATGTTTGCCCTTTCTGGAAAGAGAATTGACATACCCTTCCAGATATTAAGATTTTACAGATCTGATTAATAGTCATTTAATTGTTTTATTTAGTGGTTAGCCAGGTAACCAATTAGACACAAATACTATTTTCAGGGGTCACCAAGGACCACTGTCTGGTTAAGTAACTGGTTGAATTGCCAGATGGCAAATACAAAATGACAGAATCAAACCTAGGACTACAAGATAAAGCTTTTAAGCACCTCATAGCCTTCAAGAGTCTCAATGAACACAATTCTCATTTATTTTTAAAGAAACCAGCATTAATTCTTTTTACAGATAACTGGGTTCAGGTGGCTCATAATGTGGCAAGAAAGCAAGTTGATAGGAAGATGAGATAAGAAGCATGAGTAAACTTATTTTACACTGTACCTGCACACCTCTTAGTCTAGGATTCAGTCGGTACACCGACACAGCACTAAAGTACAGCCCATCTCTAATTTATCCATGGTTACAAATATTTAATGCTGTAGTGTCACTGACCACTAATCCTATGCAATCTCTACAATACAGACTATATATATATATATATATATATATATATATATATATATATATATATAATATGCAGATAAATACTAAACACACTCTTAGGGACTTTAACATAGTCTTACGGACTTTAACATAGTACAAAATATGGATAAATGAGCAAACTCAAGTTACTCATGTCCAAAACACTTACACAAGAAAATGTAATTAAGCATTGTAATAATGTACAGTAATGTAAAAGTTCTACGTTTGGGACATGGTACTCAAAGTGACCAGTACTCTGACAGGTTCATTTGATTCTAAATCAAAGATAATGAATTTACCCAGGAAATTTTGTCAGGTTCTAGTGATGCCTATATGAAAAATAATAAACCATTACTTTAGAAGAAGATACCCATTTATTTTAGCTCAAATCTATCAAACCAATAATTCTCAGCTGAAAAGTTGCCAGGATTTTATAATATATA